>NC_057732.1:42784953-42832290 GCF_004010195.1 Chiloscyllium plagiosum | reverse complement strand
GTCTGACCTATCACCCTCACCTTGACCTCTTTCCACCTATCGCATTTCCGACGCCCCTCCCCCAAGTCCCTCCTCCCTACCTTTTATCTTAGCCTGCTGGACAAACTTTCCTCATTCCTGAAGGAGGGCTTATGCCCGAAACGTCGATTCTCCTGTTCCCTGGATGCTGCCTGACCTGCTGCGCTTTTCCAGCAACACATTTTCAGCTCTGATCTCCAGCATCTGCAGGCCTCATTTTCTCCTCGAAGAATGATTGTTGGTCAGGTCGCTGGGTGAATTTGCTGTTCATTTTTAAGATCTGCATGATGGCTTCTTTCACATTCACCCGAACCAGTTGCTTGGTTTACCACCGCACTCCTCAGTGTCACACTGAATTATGAATCTTAAGGGTGTGAGTGAACTCATCATCTCCCATTCAGCAACAGGAATACAACTGAGTTAAGGTCATCCACAAAGCGAGATTCACCATGTTTCATTGTTCTTCCCCAAAGATTCTCAGTTCTCCATCACAAAGAAAGTATAGGGCCAATCGAAACGTATAAAAGAGCAACGCATGTACAACAGAAGCAGAGTCCTTTACAATGGGTGGCTTATTAAAGAACTAGGGGAGGCGGCGATGTAGTGGCAATGACACTGGAGTAGTAATCCAGCCAAACCAAGCTAATGCTCTGGGAAAATGGGTTTGAATCCCATGACAGCAGATGGTGAAATTTAAATTCAATCAGGAAAAACCTGGAGTGAAAGCTAGCCTAATGGTGAACATGGGTCAACTGTCATTTTTTAAAAAACCCATCCGGTTCACCAGTATCTTTCAGGAAGGAGATTTGCCATCTTTACCAGATCTACATGTGACTCCAGACCCACAGCGATGTGGTTGACTCTTAACTGCCTTCTGGTTAATTAGGAATGGGCAATAAATGTTGGCCTAGCCAGCAATGCTCACAGGCTAGGAATGAATGGAATAAAAAACGACATACTGAACAATATAGAAATCTGCAATCAAAGTTAGAAATGGAGGAGAAGGATGGTTTAAGGGTATGATTGAAAACTGTTAACTCAGTATTGACTCCAGGAAGCTGTGTCCAGTCAATAGATGAGGTGGAGTACATCAAGTTTATGTTGAGCTTCTTTGGAGTTTACAACAGGCCAGGGCCACAGTCGGAGAAAGGGAAAGAAGTTAAATAACAAGCAATGGAAAGGTCAGAAAGCCCACACACTGAATGGAAGGGTTCTATAAACCTCCTTCCTTTCTCTTTAAAATTATGTCTCTTTGATCAATGGGAACAGCTACTTTCTATCCATCCTGTGATAGAACGTGATCATGCAGTCAGTGTTTGGTCTCCACAATGTAGAGAGGAAACCAGCAATTTTCTTTTTTTTTGTTTCTTTATTTATAGGATCTGGGCATCACTTTGGGTGGGCCAGCTTTTATTGCTCATCCCTTGGTTGCCAGAGGGCCAGTAGGTGTTAACCACATTGCTGTGGGCCTAGAGTCACATGTAGGACAAACCAGATAATGGAGACAAATTTCCTTCCTTCGAGGACTTTACTGAGGGAAATAGGTTTTTAAGACAATCGACAGTAGTCATATGGTTGTCATCAGGCTAGCTATAGTGTCCTAAACTGAAAGAAGGACAAGTAAATCGCACTGTCACTTGGAGTGTTTGGGATTGTTGGAGATGAGAAGGGAGGAAATAAAAGGCAGATGATTGGAAGGGAAGGTGCCACAGGAAAGGGAGTGGATGTTGGGCCTTGCTGGACTAAGATACCAGGAGGGCATAGTGCTGAAAGAGGACGACCAAAATATGTTTCGTTGCTGCACTGTATTGCAGGAGGCAGAAATGGCAACGGATCATTCCATTGAAGATGAAGCCTGCTGAGGTGCAAGTGAGGACCAGTGTTGTTAAAGAACTTTAATCAAGGACAAAGACAATAAGCTACATCTATGGCTTGTATCATCATGAGGCCCCAAAATCTACCATCACTGTGACTATCTCCCCCTTGCATCTTCTCCCCCAGTCCCATCAATCTGTGTAGGTAGGAGGGAGGGAAGAGAGGTGCTCTATATGTTTGGGATTGAAATGGCTCAATAAATTTAATGAGAATGAGGGAGAAGAATAGCAGCTGAGGCGATGTAAGAGTTTAGGAGAAGTGAGAGAGAGGAGTCCAAAGGAGTAAACACCTTCATTTAAATAAAAATAAGAGTGTTTGCGGGTAATGGTGTTGAAGGTGACAGAAATGAATTTCATATTCCCTTGTTATCTGATTACTTCTTCACTATGGGACAGAGGAGATTGAACGACATAGGGTAAGTTAAAAGATGGAGTGTGAAGTACATTTAAAATCATAGCAGAGGTGAAGAAGGGGGACCATCTAATAAAGAATGAAGACTGAGAGAGCAAAAGCATTTTGATTGATGCTTTCTTTGAAGGAGCATCAGTTCAAGTGTTGAGTTTGCTTTGAAGCTTTGAATGCTTGAATTAAATGTGATTGATTTTGTCAGTGTTCAGAGCACTGCTGGAACACTGACCTTCTGGCTCGCAAAACATCACCTCATACTTAGTTTGGAGGTCCTTAGTACCTGGACTGCATAATGGGTTGGCCAAGAGGCAGATCTGTCCTTAGAACACACTGAAAAATGAAGCTTAACAAGGCTGTGCCTCACGAAGACAACAAGAAATTTTGTCCAAGTGGATGAGCATCTTCAAATCAAGGGAAGCTGAAAGGCTAGACCGGTGAAAGGTGCCTTTCTACTTTGAGGTTGTGTGTGTTTAAGGGACAGAAGAGGCAGCGACTGATTGCAATAACTGATTTGTATGCAAATTAAAGGATAACGACGCAAATGATTCCCGTGGAAATCTGAAGCCAACATCCATCTTCACCTTGCCCTTGCCCCTCCCCTGACACCTGTGCCTCTGGCATTAATCATGTGAGGCTGACTGAGTTACGTTATTGATGTTAAAGCTGATTACTGACAGCACTGGAACTTTAAGGAGTTGCTGCTCAGTGCAAGTCCAGTCGCCCTTTTATAGGAAGGATGTTGAGAGGGTGCAGAAAAGACTGACAGGATATTGCTGGGATTGGAGAGTTTGAGCTATAGGGAGAGGCTGAATAGGCTGGGATTGTTTTCCCTGGAGCATCAGAGGCAGAGAGGTTACCTTATAGAAGTTTATAAAATCGTGAGGGGCATGGCTAGGGTAAATAGACAAAGTCTTTTTCCCAGGTTAGGGGAATCCAAAACCTAGAGGGCATAGGTTTAAGGTGAGAGGAGAAAGATTTAAAATGGACCTGAAGGGGAACTTTTTCCCTCAGAGGGTCGTGCATGTATAGAAAGAGCTGCCAGAGGTACAGATACAATTACTATACTGAAAAGGCATCTGGATGTGTACATAAATAGGAAGTGCTTAGAGGGATATGGCCAAATACTGAAAAGTGGGACTAGGTCAGATTGGGATGTCTGGTTGGTGTGGACAAGTTGGACTGAAGGGTTTAACTCTATGACTCTATCTCTATTGCCTATCAATTAATTTGGGCGGCACAGTGGCTCAGTGGTTAGCACTGCTGCTCACAGTGCCAGG
The DNA here is from genome assembly GCF_004010195.1 of Chiloscyllium plagiosum. Classification (NCBI taxonomy): domain Eukaryota; kingdom Metazoa; phylum Chordata; class Chondrichthyes; order Orectolobiformes; family Hemiscylliidae; genus Chiloscyllium; species Chiloscyllium plagiosum. Next base: position 42,828,712 of record NC_057732.1, on the reverse strand, counting down.
GACCATGATTCGATTCCAGCCTCAGGTGACTGACTGTGTGGAGTTTGCACATTCTCTCTGTGTCAGTGTGGGTTTCCTCCAGGTGCTCAGGTTTCCTCCCACAATCCAAAGATGTGCAGGTTGGGTGAACTGGCCATGCTAAATTGTCCATAATGTTCAGGGAGGTGTAGATTAGGTGCACTAGCCAAGGGTAAATGGAGTACAATAAGGTAGGGGAATGAGTCAGGGTGGGTTACTCTTCGGAGGTTCAGTGTGGACTTGTTGGGCCAAATGGCCTGTTTCCATACTGTAGGGATCCTATAAAATTCTAATGCTATTGATATTAGTGGGTGTATATTAACGCCTCAATATGACATTCCTCTATTGGCAATCCCTAACCCTGTAGTTAACTTATTTATTTCATCAAGGCAAGGAACGTAAAATGGAATAAACTGAGTATTTGTCCACTTTTAGTTCAGTTGGCTAGTTGGCTGGTTTGTGATGTAGAGTGATACCAACAGCATGGGTTCAATTCCTGCACTAGCTGACCTTTCCATGAAGGAATCCCCTCCTCAACCTCTCTGCTTGCCTGAGGTGTGTTGACCCTCAGGTTAAGCCACCACTAGTCAGTTCTCTCTCTAGTGAGAGAGCTGCTCTATTGTCCTCTGGGCCTACGGTGCCTTTACATTTACCCAACTATGATCTCTGGGCTCACGGGTTCATTACAAAGGAGGCAGCAGGAGTTCATTTCAATTCAGTTCCCTTCAGGTATAGTCACCTTCAATGTTTAAAGCATTGGCATTAAATCTGTGGAAGACTTGTAGTTCAGATGAGGGGTTTCATTTGCATTCTGCTCATTGTGTTTGTGACATCGAAAATTCTACACGATGCTCCTATCTCTCAGTATTTAGAGTCATAATAGTTAATGTGCATAAGGAATTATGTCATAATGTTGTCAGATCACATGGGGCTGATGTCTGATGGAAGAAGTCATGAATGAAACCCTGCACTACCCTGCACTGCAATGCTTAAAGTTAATTCATGTTCATAGCTTGCAATAGCATTGTGTTCAATCCTCTTTTGTCTGAAGCTGCTGGAAGCTGCTAACAATATTCATACATCTTCCTCTGTTTCATCCGCTCCTAAGGTACTTTTCCATTAGCACTAGCATTAACCTTCCACTATCAGCCTCCAACACCTATCTGCCTGGACAGGAAATCTTGCCAAGTGTTGAGGCAATTGGATGGCCAATTATAAGGTCACACCTTCACCAGTACATGCCTCTGTGTCTACAGCAAGCCAGGCAGCATCAGGAGGTGGAGAAGTCTGGAGAGAAGGAGGAAGAGAGGAGACCTGACTGAGGTGTACAAAATAATGAGAGGAATAGATAGAGTCAATAGCCAGAGACTTTTCCCCAGGACAGGATTGACTGGTACAAGAAGTCATAGTTTGAACATATTAGGAGGAAGTTATAAAGGAGATGTCAGAGGTAGGTTCTTTACGCAGAGAGTTGTGAATGCATGGAATGCGTTGCCAGCGCTGGTGCTGGAAGCAGAGACATTGGGGACATTTAAGCGACTGCTGGACATGCACATGGATAGCAGTGAGTTGAGGGGTGTGTAGGTTAAGTTACTATATTTTACATTAGGATTAAATCTCGGCACAACATTGTGGGCCAAATGGCCCGTTCTGTGCTGTATTTGTCTATGTTCTATGTTCTATGTTCTATGTTTTGGGTCCTGATAAAGGATCTTGAACTGAAATGTTGACTTCTCTACCTCCTAATGCTGACTGGCTTGCTGTGTTCTTCCAACCTCCTGTTTGTCTATTTTGGATTCCAGCATCTGGAGATTTTATTTTGTCTCTATGCCTCTGCGTCTATTGAGAACCTTTGAAAGACATCAACAGGCCTTGATCACCACTCTGTCAAGAGTTACTCTGGAAATGCTCTGATGACTTGGGTTAAAAAGAGCTATCATTATGGTGCCATTCCATGTTTTCGGAGGAGACCTCGGGAGAATGGAAGTTCTTGGTCATCGCCATCTTCTCTCAGCATCTGCAGGAGGAGCGGTAGAGAAGATGCAGGCGGAATAGTACCAGATACTGCATGGGAGAGAACTGCTTCCTGTCCACCGTGCCCCCCAGTGCTATGTCTGGAAACTGAGATGTTGTCCCTCCAGGGTTCCAAGGCTTTCTTCCATTGGGTTTGTCTCCCAGCCATCACACTCCGTACCTTCAGCAGGTGGGCAAGTACAGACTATACATTCAATCCTTGCATTCTCACTGAATCACTGAAATCATAGAATGTGCAAACAGGCCATCCAGCCCAACCAGTGCACACTGACCCTCCAAAAAGCATCTCACCCAGCCCCTTTCCCTATCACTGTAATCCTGCATTTCCCATGACTAATGCATCTAGCCTGCACATTCCTAGATGCTATGAGCATTTTCCCATGGTCAATCTACCTAACCTGCATATTTTTGGTCTGTGGGAGGAAACACACAAATATCATGCACCGTGAATAGGTCTGTTGCTGCGTTCAGCCAAGGATTGGGTGGATCATTGTGTGGATCTAGAGGCTCTTACCTGCTGTTGGGGTAGATAGGCTTGGCAAACCTCGCATGTGTTACTGAGTTATTGTATACTGTGAATCGTTCCTGGCAATACACAGATGTGTGCACTATCCACCTTGTGCGTTCAACAGCTATAGATCCCTGACGTAATAGAGACTAGGTGCCCTATTGTAATGCTTTCAGTATTAAGACTTGTTTGCCCTTGAAAATAACTTGGCATGATAAACTAAGTTCATCACTGTATGGACAAATGAGCAAATGTTCTCAAATACTTCTTCAATGCTGTCAGACCATCCCTGGATAATGATCTTTTGCAACCTTGTAGTTGCTCATCTTCAGCAGTTAACAATTGTAACTGTTCACACGTGGGTTAGCCAAACTGCAATCAGTCAACCTTGAGAAATCTTTAACTTCATAGTCCAGAGCATCAGCGTGTAAATCAACTCAGTTTGTCAACGTGTAAATCAACTCATCTTTGTTTGTTTGCTAAGGTAGGGTAATCAACTTGAAGGGTCAGATGGAATCATCCTGGCAACTGGCTTATATTTCATATGAGAAGTCAAATCCTTGCCCCTTGACAAATTGATGATGCAAATGCACCAATGCACTCATTAACAGTTTGTGGTAGACCATTTTAGTCATTTATGATCTGTTTTAGAGTTGAATTTCTTGCCAGATAAATGTGTCTAGAATGGCTTGAAGGCAAGTTCTAGAGCTAATGTCTTGTGCTTTATATAATGAAGAGTTGCCTTGCACATCTGAAAGGATTTTCAAATTTTGTTCATCATCTTACACCGAGCCTTTCTGCAATGCATCTACCTCGGGGGGAAGTTCTTGGGGGGTCACAGTATTATAGTGAGCAAGATTTTGCTGATGGAAACTGTTTGAAAGAATTGATCACCTTTCCATTAGTCAGAAGTCACATGACACCAAGTTATAGTCTAACAGATTTATTTGAGCAGCACTTCGAAAGCTTGTGATTTCAAATAAACCCGTTGGACTATTACCTGGTGTTGTGTGACTTCTGACCTTGTCCACCCCAGTCCAATACCAGCACCTCCACATCATCTTTCCACATGGCAGCACCATTGAAGTGGAGATCTCCTTTAGTGCTGTGCTATAACCTCAATCACAATTTTGTGCTTTGATTTCTCAATTGTGACTTGAACCTATTTTGACTTCTAACACAATTCTCCCTCTGTCCAAATTCACCATTGTGCAGAGCTTTAGACTCGTTGATCTTTAATTAGTTTTCCAAATGTCTGCCACTAAAGCACGAGAGTCTTTAAGAGATGCCCACAGCTGCTATGATGTTATCCAACTGCCTCCTGCAGGTTGCTTTACTTGGTGCAACAATACTTATGTTATCCTTCATAACATCAGAAACTCAGCATGAATATTGTGATACTGAAATATCCAAGGAACAGCTAACGATTATGTGCAAATATTGAACTCTTCAGATACAGAAGTCTCTGAGTTCACATTAACCTATGAGATTACACAGAGCTACATGCTTCCAGTAGAGTGTCATGCTTCTTGTGGTCCAAAGTAAGATGGAATGAGAGATCCTGATACTTTCAGGCCACATGCTATGATACGGTGATGGTGTCATGAGCATGTATCTTAAAGATACACAGTCAGACTGATTGTGAGGTATAATACAGCAGGTATTGCACCACTACTGACTAGGCTGAAGGACATTGTAGCTAGTCTGGGCCTGTGGCAAAGAGCCAACAAGAGAAAAACACAGTAGATCTTATCCTCAGCAATATATCAGTCATACATGCAAGAGTCCATGAACGAAATTGTAGGACTGCACCCATGCAATCCTTGAAAAGACAAACGGCCTACCTTTGGATTGAAGATATCTATTTGTGTCACTACCAACATGCTGAAACGAATAGATTCAAAACCGATCCAGAAGCTAACATCTAGACATCCATGAGATACTGTCAGCCATCAGCAGTCGAATTGTACTCAATCATGATGTGTAATCTCATAGGTTGGCATGACCCGCACTTTACCATTAACATCAAGCCCACACATCGATCCTGACTCAATGAACAGTGGAGGAAGGCATGCCAGGAGCAGCAGTGGGCATACCCTAAAAATAAGGTGAATCTGGTAAACCTGATGCAAACACAGTCAAAAGACCTAAACCTGAGGGCAGGGGAAAGAGTGACCACCCATGACTCATCAAGGTAACCTTCACCAAGTGTGGCATCAAGGAGTCCTGGCAAAAGTCAATGAAAATCATGGGCAAGATTCTGTTGGTAGCAGTCACAAGAAGATATTCTTGTTCATTGGAGCTGAATCTTTCTCAGTCCCAGGGCATCACTGCAACAGTTCCTTCGAGTATTAACTCCAGTGCATCTGGGCTGAAAAAGATTTACCAGATACAAAGTGCTTTTATAATCAGTGGAAAGTTCTCTAGGATATTAACCATTCAAAATTAATGGACGGATGGCACGGTGGCTTAGTGGTTAGCACGGGTGTCTTACAGCGCCAGGAACCCTGGCTCAATTCCACCCTCAGGTGATTCTGTGGAGTTTGTGTCTGTATGGGTTCCCCTCTGGGTAGTCTGGTTTCCAGAGATGTGCAGGCTACGTGGATTAGCCATGCTGGGATAGGGTAGGGGAGTTGGGTCAGGGCGGGATGCTCTTCAGAGGGTCGGTGTGGACTTGATTGGCCGAATGGCCTGCTTCCACACTGTGGGGATTCTATGTTTTTGGAAGGGAGCCTGATTGACATTTGTTAAGAAAAAGTTTGAGGAGGTTAGCGATGCAAGTAACAATGCTTGATTTTACCTGGACTATGAGATACTAGAAAGGTCAATAGACACTGAAGTTATGTTTTGCTGCTGTACTAAACTTTACAGTCCTATAGGTCAGAAGAGACTCTTTGGCCCATTGAATCTGTGCCTACCTATCTATCCCAATCCCACTTTCCAGCATTAGGCCCATTACAGATTGTAAGGTTTTCTGCCTCTACTACCCTGTAGAAAGTGAGGACTGCAGATGCTGGAGATCAGAGACCACAAGCCTCATTCCTGATGAAGGGCTTATGCCCAAAATGTTGACTCTCCTGGTCCTTGCATACTGCCTACCCTGCTGTGCTTTTCCAGCACCACACTCTCGACTCTGATTCTCCTACCCTGTCAGGCAGTGCAATACAGATCCCACCACTCTCTGGGTGAAAATATCTTTACTCAAATCCCCTTTAATCCTCCTGCCTTTCAACTTTAAATGATGCCTCCTCAACTGAAGTGGTTCTCTCTGGCAATGCAAACCCATCTGGTCCTTTGAAATAGCGGAGTAATCAATGGGATGCACACCCTCAGCTGCTACTTGATTTCAGGTCCGAAGAGTTCTTTGAAGTTATAAACTAACAGTCAGTCAGTGCACAGCAGACTGTATGGCAGAAATAACCATAGAATCCCAATAGTGTGGAGTCAGGCCATTCAGCCCATTGAGTCCGCACTGACCCTCTGAAGGGCATCCCATTCAGACCCATCATGCAAGCCTGCATTTCGTATGGCCAATCCACCTATTCTGCACATCCCTGGACGCGATGGGACAATTTAACATGGCCAATTGACCCAGCCTACACGTCTTTGGACGGGGGGGAGGAAACCAGAGCTTCCAGAGGAAACCCATGCAGACACGGGGAGAATTTGCAAACTCCACACAGACAGGCACCCAAGGCTGGAATTGAACCTGGGTCCCTGGCACTCTGAGGCAGCAGTGCTAATCACTGTGCTGCCCATGCTGAACCATGTGTTGATATTGGATTGAGTAATTCTAAGGGGCCAAATAGCCTTTGTGTCAGTGCACAAAATGGTCATGTGGATTAACATGTCTGCGTCAATTCTTTCAAAAAAACTTCTCAATTTATTGCACTTGCCCCACTCTTCCCTCAAGATTTTCTGGTGTTTAACAATTCCTGTTTCAGAATTCCATATCTTGTTAAAACACGAGACGCCATCATCATTGGTATGCAAACATCAGATATGGACAGATTAATGTTCATAGGTTTGAATGTCTCGTGGACTGTGAACCAAGCCTACCAGATCTGCAGGCTTACATTTTTTCTTCTTTTTCCAACAGGGGCTTCCTTTTAGCATCATTTGCCTTGATGTTATTGCTGCTGGTGTTGCAGCATGTTTGAACTACTCAAATGCTTTTGATTGAGGCGTGCATTTCAGTGACACCTCTCATTGTAGCTGCATCAGTTATTATAGGGTAGGACAGAACTCTCATTGCTTTAAAATTGGCCTATCTTTCCTGTGCAGTGACAGGCAAACTCTAAGTCATTCTAAAGTGACACTTGATTGAATATTTCCTTTCTGCCTATCCATTTTCAGTCCATCCTCCCTGAACATGCTATTTTATGCTGTGATAAAGGCTCTGGGGTTCCGATAACCCTCCCATGCCTTGTCTAAGTAGCAATTCCTGATGTTTTGGACCTGGTCATTGTGCACTGGCAGATCCTAGCAGACAGCCCAATTATTCCTTACCCATCAACCGCACTTTGACCCTTTTTAATCAGGCAAGGAATTGGAACAAAAACCAGTCACAACACCTCGATTTCTATTATCATGGTTGGGGCATGAGTTCCATTTGTGCTGCAGGTTATGTGTCAAAAATAAGACACAATCAATTTTTACTTCAACATTTCAGTTTTTCCAGAGAGTGAGGTGAAAGAAATGTGACTGGAAAATGTGTAGGAATGAGATTATCGAAACAAGTGACCCCTGCCCAGTTCCTAAAGATTCTCAGTTGCTGTTTTACTTTGGTGTTACTATATGAGGAACTCAATAAAAATTGATAAGGAAGGCAACCGTTCAGAAAGTGCAGTGGGAAAAGACTAGAATCACAAAGCAAGTGTACAGCATTAACAAAACGTCAGGTTGAATCTTACATTGTTTTAGGGAAGTGGGAAGGGCCTCGTGGTTTTTGGAGAGCAGAAAGCTGAATATCAGCGAGTTGAGTTTTTTAAGAAGCAATATCCCTCTTAGCTGACAACTTACCACTGCCAATTGAAACATTTTGTCTCACCACTTGGTAAATGTATAAAAGTTGGAGCAAAATGCCTCCACAATTCAGTTCAGGCTTCAGGTCTGATTCTGCCACAAATTGCTGATGTCACTTAGACCCTGATAAGATTCCACCTGTCATAGATTCATAGAATCTCTACAGTGCAGATAGAGGCCATTTGGCCCATTAGGCCTGCACTGACCCTACGAAGAACATCCCACATATCCCCATAGCCCATATTTATCATGGTTGATCCACCTAGTCTGTACATCCCTGGACACGAATGGTAATTTAGCATGACCAATTCACCTAATCTGAACATTTTGGACTTTAGCAGGAACCCGGAACACCCAGAGGAAACCCACACAAACACGGACAGAATGTGTAAACTCCACACAGACTGTCACCCAAGGATGGTATCGAACCTGGTGCTGTGAGCCAGCAGTGCTAACCACTATGCCACCAAACCACCCCATGATTGTATGTATGATTGCCAGGTCAGAGGTTAGCTGTAAAGTACACTCTTTTAGTGTCATTTTCAAATAATCCATTAATTATCATCCATTTTACACATCTACGTAATATCAAAATTTCTGCTAGTGAGTGACAAAATTACCTCTCCTCTAATTATTCGCTGACACAGTTAGAAGCCTCAAAGTAAAGATTGTAAAATTCTCATCCTCATGTTCAACTCACTGCATGGCCTCACTCTTTCCAATCTCTGCCATCGCCTCCAGCTCTCTAAGACATCTATGCAGCTCAAATTCTGGCTTTTGTGCATCTTCACAGTGGCTCAGTGGTTAGCACTACTGCCTCACAGCACCAGGGTCCCAGGTTCGATTCCAGCCTCTGTGTGGAGTTTGCACATTCTCCCCGTGTCTGCGTGGGTTTCCTCCGGGTGCTCCGGTTTCCTCCCACAGTCCAAAGATGTGCAGGTCAGGTGAATTGGCCATGGTAAATTGCCCATAGTATTAGGTGCATTGTGTGAGGAAAATGAGTCTGGGTGGGATACTCTTTGGAGGGTCGGTGTGGGCTGGTTGGGTCGAAGGGCCTGTTTCCACACTATAGGGAATCTAATCTAATCAATGTTAATCAACAGCTAAACCCTGGAGCTCTGGTCTATGCTCCCAAAACCTCTCTGCAGCGCTCCCTTTACTACATCCCTTAGTTTTTGTCTCTTTAAGTAAACATTTACATGCTCTGATATCACCTGACCTGTCTTACCAACACCACCTGACAAAGGAGCAGCATTCTGAAAGCTTATGGTTTCAAATAAACCTGTTGGACTATAAGTTGTACTTCAGATATATCAGGTAGGGAGACATATGACTTTGTCCACCCCAGTCCAACACTTGCACCTCCAGATCATACCTGTCTTAGTGTCAATGTTTTTCTCTGATAGCCTTCTTCTGCGTCAGAACTACTCTTTTATATCTTCGGCAATAATTTCTAACCTGAAATTACCTTTCAGATATTTCAGTTCCATTTATATGTGTCACATACACAGAATATTTCTCAATTTTTTATTCTTCAATCACCTTGCAAAAAACAACAGTCACAAAGCCTCTTATAATTCCCAAATCTGGGTAATATGTCTTTATGGACAGTCTGGAGTTGTTCTACTCTTCCTTGCTGCTATGCCAATAAATCTAAATGCTTAACTTAAAATGCATACTCTGCCTGAAAGATTTCAGAGGTGGAATACAATTGAACTGATAAAAGGGACTAGACAATTGTTCTTCGAGCAGCTGAACGTCTTTGAGCCTCAATCTTTTACTGTTAGATAAGGAGAGCTGCCCTGCAAATGTTTCTGAAGCTGGTTGAAAAAATATTGAGTCACATTAAGAGTGAATAAAATGAAAAAAAAACCAAGCTTTTCGAAAGACAGCACGCTCAGCTAGAATTCACAATCTGTACGTATCTCCTTAAACTTTGACCTCCTATTCCATAACTTAAGTCTGTTCCTTTTTCATTTGAATTTTATTAAAACTTGGCACGAGCTTTTGTCTCACTAAACTGTGTTCCTTCTGAAAAATCGGACAAATTCGGAATCTCTCCTACTTGAGTTATGCATTCAAAGGACAAAATTAATCAGCCTTCTCATTAATTAAAAAGAAATTTCACTTTCCGACGTACTGTTTTGTGTTTGAGAGTCTCCAAGCTCTTCAGAGACAGTGGTGATCCAATGGGATTGTTTGCCTATGTCGTGGATTTGTCAGCTCTCTGATCAATAGTCTTTTCTTGTGTTTTTTTTAACTTCCCCTAAGGTGGACAACAGTCAATCTCAACTCTCAACTCGTCCATCAACCTGTTCTTGACCAATAACATGTCTTGTTTTGTTTTGAATGATTGAATGGGAAGCGAATACCTAGTGAAAAATACAAATGTGGTCCCTGACGACTGACCTCTGAGCTAACTGACCTTGACTGGAGTGACAGTAAGAATATCACCAGATATCCCCAATGTCACTGGACTAGGAATTGGGATAAAAGAAAATATAACTTAGAACATTACAGCGCAGTACAGACCCTTCGGCCCTCGATTTTGCACCAACCTGTGAAACCAAACTGTAGCCTATCTAACCTACACTATTCCATTCTTGTCCACATGTTGACATCCAGACACATCCCACAAAAGAGTATTTTCTTCTTAGATAAGAACAGAAGGTATGGACCAGAATCAGGCCATTCAGCCCACGGAGTCTGCCCATTTGATCCGAGCTGATATGTTTCTCAACCCCATTCTCCTGGGTTCTCCCCATTGAATCCATTTGATCTGAGGGAATCTTGCTCTTGATCACTTCCCAGGATCCATTGGTGATAGGTGAGAACAACAGAGTGTTCAGCTTCCCTCAGATCAAATGGATTCAATGAGGAAGAAGCCAGGAGAATGGGGTTGAGAAACATATCAACTCAGATCAAATGGGCAGACTCCGTGGGCCGATTCTGCTCCATACCTTCGGTTCTTATCTAAGAAGAAAATATTCTTTTGTGGGATGTGTTTGGATGTCAACATCTGCAGAAATGTGAAAGAAGCAAAGAAGTTTTCAGAAATAGTTGGGGTCTGATCAGGATGACTCCCTTGTGAAGGCTGATAAGTCCCCGGGGCCTGATGGTCTATATCCAAGGGTACTGAAGGAGGTGGCTCGAGAAATCGTGGATGCGTTGGTGCGTTATTTTCCAGAGTTCGATAGATTCAGGATCAGTTTCTGCGGATTGGAGGGTGGCTACTGTTGTACCACTTTTTAAGAAAGATGGGAGAGAGAAAGCAGGAAATTATAGACCAGTTAGTCTGACCTCAGTGTTGGGAAAGATGCTGGAGTCTATTATAAAGGATGAAATTACGACACATCTGGATAGTAGTAACAGGATAGGTCTATTTCAGAGGGCAATTGATAGTCAACCACATTGCTGTGGATCGGGAGTCACATGTAGGCCAGACCAGGTAAGGATGGCAGATTTCAATCCTGGAATATATATTAATATTAATGATATAGAAGATGGTATTAGTAATAACATTAGCAAATTTGCTGATGATACTAAGCTGGGTGGCAGGGTGAAATGTGAGGAGGATATTAGGAGATTACAGGGTGACCTGGACAGGTTAGGTGAGTGGTCAGATGCATAGCAGATGCAGTTTAATGTGGATAAATGTATGGTTATCCACTTTGGTGGCAAGAACAGGAAGGCAGATTACTACTTAAATGGAATCAATTTCGGTAAAGGGGCAGTACAAAGAGATCTGGGTGTTCTTGTACACCATGCTGGCCTTCATAACAAGAGGGATTGAGTATAGAAGCAAAGAGGTTCTTCTACAGCTGTACAGTGCCCTGGTGAGACCACACCTGGAATATTGTGTGCAGTTCTGGTCTCCAAATTTGAGGAAAGACATTCTGGCTATTGAGGGAGAGCAGCGTAGGTTCACAAGGTCAATTCCTGGAATGGCGGGACTACATTACGCTGAAAGACTGGAGCGACTGGGCTTGTATACCCTTGAGTTTAGAAAGCTGAGAGGGGATCTGATTGAGACATATAAGATCATTAAAGATTGGACACTCTGGAGGCAGAAAACATGTTTCCGCTGATGGGTGAGTCCCGAACCAGAGGACACAGCTTAAAAATACGGGGTAGACCATTTAGGACAGAGATGAGGAGAAACTTCTTCACACAGAGAGTGGTGGATGTGTGGAATGCTATGCCCCAGAGGGCAGTGGAGGCCCAGTCTCTGGATTCATTTAAGAAAGAGTTGGATAGAGCTCTCAAAGATAGTGGAATCAAGGGTTATGGAGATAAGGCAGGAACAGGATACTGATTAAGGATGATCAGCCATGATCATATTGAATGGTGGTGCAGGCTCGAAGGGCAGAATGGACTACTCCTGCACCTATTGTCTATTGTCTCCCAAACACCTCCAGAGACGCAAGACCATTGATTCCTTCAGGAGGGTTTTAAAGCCCATCAGTTCTAGTGCCATATCCTCGAAGAATGAATCAAAATTAAGATTCCTGGCACAACCTACATTTTACATGAGGTCCAATTGACCAATCCATCACTGGCACATCACCTGGTGCTGCCTCCATTGTGTTCCACTGAGCCTGTGTGTCTCAATCAATCTCCCTGTGATACTGTTATTTGCTTAGAGCCTAACACTAATCAACACTGAATGATTGCAGCTTTGCTGGATTTATGAGTTGCTAAGTCGTATAATTATAGATAATTATTTCTCTGTGTCACACACGGCATAGGCCAGTGATGTTTTGCAGCTATACAGCAGCAAGGTATACAATGTAACTGGGATTTGGTGCATTCTGCAAACCACTTAGGAGTGGCTATATGTTCAGAAGGATTCTGCAACAAAGTTTAGATAATCTTGATACCAGCAGTAAACAGGCGTAAATAAAATGATCTTTGATTAAGTTCTTTCATGGGCTACGGACTTTGCTGACAAAACCAGCATTTGTTGCCAAACCTCATTTTTCTAGAGAGGATGGCAGACGTGTTGCCTTCTTGAACTGCTGCTGTGATCCATGTGGGCTCCATCCACAAGGATGGCAGGGAAGGAGTTTCAGGATTTTGGACCTTACAACAGTGAAGGAATGGGAGGATAGTTCCAAGTCAGGAGGGTTTGTGGCTTGAAGGGGAACTTGCCAGTGGTGCTGTTCGCATGTCTCTGTTGACCTTGTCCATCCGAGTGGTAGGGTTTGCAGAGTTAGAAACTGCTGTTGAAGGGTTCTTGGTGAGTCGCCACAGTGCACCTTGTATGAAGTGTATACTCTCTCTGTGCACCACTGACAGGAGGAGTGAATGTTGAAGGTGGTGTTTGGAGTGCCAATCAAGTGGGCTGTTTTGTCTTGAGTGGTATCTAACTCCTTGAGTGTTGTGGAACCGCACTCATCCAGGGCAAGTGTCCTATCATACTCCTTACTTGTGCCTTGTAGATGGTGGACATGTTTGTGGAGTCATGAGGTGAGTTACTTGTCACAGAATTTTCAGTCTTTCAACTGCACGGTTTTCCTCAAGCTGTGTATAATGGGACATCAGTGATACTAATGTCATTGGATATCAAAGGGGACAGTTAAATTCTCTCATTGGAATTGGTCATCACGTGCCTGCTGTGAATTTTACCTGCCACTTTTTACCTTAAGCCTGAATGTTTTTTAGGCCTTTAGGCATACAGAGAAACATAGAAAAATACGAGCAGGGTGCAGCTGTTCTTTTCATGATATTAATTTGAAAAAGTACCGGTTGAGTTTTGTAACCACTTATGTGTGTTGCTAATTTGAACAGACTCAAGAAAACAGTTTGAATTTCTCAGTCAGTCTTCAAGCAAAGATGCTCATTACTGACCACACATAAACCTAACAATCCTATGACTATCCTTTCTCCCAAAGTCAGATTGAATCTGGAGACAAATCAAGGACGTCTCCAACAAGTCAGAGCAGTGATGTCAACAGGGTAAGCAGCTCAATCAATTTGAGGTATTCTCACAGTAATCCGGCAAATAAAATAATGCTGGGTGAGAGCAGGGAGTGGGAGGAGGTGGCGTTGGCAATAGGGGAGTTTGGCAAAGGAGAAAGAGGCTGCACAAAGACAGTGGAGGAGTAGTAGGCTGTAAGAGGGGTGGAGGAGGTAAAGAGGATCTCAGAGGTGCGTGGGGGGGTAAAGTAGGCAGGACAAGTATCTTCAGAAAGCATGAAGATGGTTCAGCAGGTTGAATTGGAGAAGGCAACTCTAAGAAGTAGCTGCAAACAGAGTATAGGGGTAAAAGAGGCTGCAAGAGGTTTAAGGAGAGAAAGGGACTGCATGAAGGGGCATGGATAATGAGAATGGAGGAAGGTCGGGAAAGGAAAGCTGCAAAGGAGAGACAATAAAGGAATGTTCAGCCAACTGCGATTCAAAAAAAACTTGAAATCACCGAGGTCATGATTTTTTGCAATTGAATGTGGAATCTCTGGTTTAGGGCTGTGCCAGTTCAGGAACTACTATAGATGAAAAAACCATACATCCTATTGTAACAAACACAGCCAATTGTTAGATTTAAATCTGAGATTGAGATCCAAGATGCAGTAAATAGCATTAGAAATGTCTGGTTAAAATGTACCAGCTTTGTGCATGTGTTCTACAGACGCATTATTTATGACTCCACTGGTGTGTATTAGGGAAGATGGTTTCTCGTATGTACAAGTGTGTCAGTTATTTTGAAAAAAAAGTCTTCGTTAACTTTTACCTTTGTCTTCTACAGGTACTGTCATATAGAGGAAATTAATACTCTCCATGTCTGTTTTGGCTTTAAATTGAATGGAGTGTTATTCATTATTGAGAATACTAATGAATACTTCTAATTTTGATCTGTGAGAGTCCAATTACTCAATATAACAACACAAATACAGAAGCTTTCATTATTATCAGATGGTATCACATAAACCGAAATGTAGCCACTAGAAATCAAAAGTCACCCAAGAGAATTCCATAAGGAGCCCTGGAAAAATAAAACTTATTTTGACGCCTAATTGAAAACCTTCATTTTTGAAGTTTACATTTATTGCGATAAACAGTTGGGGAAATACATGTGGGATTAGTTAAAAGGCAATGGCAGCATAGTCTTAACAGGACATAGGGCTGCTCTCTCATTGGAGAGAGAAGACTCGTGGTGGTTTAACCTGAGAGGTTGAGAGGAACAGTTCTTCATGGTAACCTCAGCCAATGTGAGAATTGAACCCACGCTGTTAGCATCACTGTGCATTACAAACCAGCCATACAGCTAACCATCTGCATATGGGATTGAGAAAGCTATCACTACACCATAAAGAAACTATTTTAAAAATTAGAAACAAAAGAAATTTATCCAGAATGAGGATGGTCACCATTTACAGCAAATTTTAAATACTGTTAAAAATCAAGTTATAATGCCATATAATCTTCCCCAAGGAGTTTTGCATTGGGACTGATAATATAACAGAGGAAATTCTCTTCAGCTCAGTGATTTCTAATTGATTGCAGACTGGATGGAACTCAAAAGCATCCCCTCTGAAGAAAGTTAAAATCACTGGCAACAACTTCTCGGTTTCCAAGTTCAGCCTCAAAAATTTGATTCTCAAAGTACCTGTAGTTTCAGCAGAGCATGGAGATCATTAACATTTCACTGGGCAGAAAAACTTATCCGTTAAAGGCAGAGTTCAATTCTAATTACTTTGAGACAAGGAGGAGTGATGGCAAAATGAAAGAGAAAGGGAGATGGAATGTTTCCCCTCTCATTGTAAGTTAATTTCTTTGAAACAAACTCATATTAAGGGCTGTATTTTATGGACATTGCTGTCCCCACCCATTCAAAGCTTAAAAAGTCATTTGTCATGGTGGGGTTGAGAGGAATCACTGATAGGACCAATAGCTGTCCTCCAACAATTCAATGCTGGGAGAAACAATAGTTGATTTAATGTGAGAAATCTCAACCACCTCCCCCTGCTCTTTCAGGAAGAGGTCCTGCATAAGATCTGGTCAACTGAATGGGCAGCAGCTCTGTTGTCCCAGCAACAGCAGCCAGATGTAGGCCACACTGAGGAACGCTAATAAGTCTGGGAATGGAGGTTTCAATGACAGGGGGAGGGATTTTGGCAGGGGTGGGAATACTGGAATCAGGAGGCAAGGGGTGAGAGGGTTAGAGAGAGAGAGAGAGGATGCTGGAGTTTGGGTTTGTGTTGAATGAGTCCAGGAGGCTTGAAATGAGCCCCTTTCCCCCTGCCCAACACCAGGCCATATAATCAGATCTGCTGGACTTCCTTGCTTGATATGGGGCACCATGACCTTGGAAAACATCATGGTGGTGTGATGGCGGACAGCACAAAACCCAGCCTTTGGGGAACAAATGTGATTTCATTGTCTCACCAGCACCCTTTGGAACAGCAAATAGACATGGATGGAGGGATAAGGATCAAGTAAACGACAATACATTGAGGTGGAAGTTCATAGTGAGGTCCTGGTAGATTTGATTTGATTTGATTTATTGTAGTCATGTGTACCTAAGTACAGTGAAAAGATTTGTTTACAGGCAGTACAGACAGATGTTAGGAAAGGGGAACGGGTTTGGGGCAAATCAGTGAAACAGAAAAGGTGAACAAAGCATGAATGTATTGTACAGGAAATGGAAAGTCAACCCTAAGGGTCACGTCTCTCCTGTGAACTGCAACCTAATGGCTGCATGCAACCTTGGCTGGCTCCTTTACAAAGTACACCAGCTTGCATCACCCTGTATTGAAATGAATTAAGGAAAACACCAACACGGGAAGTGAATGGGGGAATTACATGGAGAAAATCAGAAGAATAGAGAGGTTGAACCAGTGGAGCAGAGACAGAGGTGGAGCCAGAAAATCAGCTCAGAAATAGACAACGGGGAGACCAAAGTGGAATAGCTATGATTGTAAAGCCTTCACTATAGTGCCCACTTCCTGTGATCATCCTATAATCCACCAACATACTCTCGTTATGAAAATCTAGTTCATGGTTCAGGTGTTTTATTGTCCTTTTTTTGTTTTAGGAACTTAAATTTAACTGTAAAGATTAGGATAAATGGGATTAAAACAATTTTAATTCTAGAACACTTAAAAGGTTGTGATCATATTTGCTTTGAAAGAATAACAGCTGGGAAGGTAAACTAATTTAAATGTTGGACTTTAACAATTTGTCATAAACCTAAAACAAATGGCAATATAAAGGCTACCCATGTTTCTTTCATGCATTGGAGTAGAAAAACTGGAGCTATAAAACAATGCGGCTTACATAGCTGAAGATACAAAAGCTGAAAAGCATGCAGTGATAGCAGTCCAGTAGGTGTTAGAGCTAAATTGGTTTAAAACATCCGGTAAACATCAAACATCAGGTCAAAGATGGCCCACAGCAGGCAGTGTCATCTGAGTGGAGGGATTTTTAAAATATCTCTGGATTTAATTTATCAGGGTTTGCTGGGAAATGTTAGTTGCAAATTAGAGCTGGGAGATTGCTGCATAAGAAGTGGCTAAGAAGCACAATTCTATTGTTATCAGACTCCAGGCAGTTAGTGCAGGACCATGTCCCTGGATTCACTGAAAGTTCAGTGAGGCAGAGCATGAGGTGACGGAATCCTTCAAACAGTATTTACTTAATGTAGCTGAGAAAGGTTGGAGTTTAAAGAAATGCAGTGGCCGCTCAGCGAAACTAGCTTTTTGAAATTGTCCCCATAATTGGATGTCTGTGAGAAGCTTTCTGAGTCCTAGGGAGCTCAGTCTCAGGAGAAGAGATTTAGCTATGAGGACATGAGCAGTCATTGAAGTTGTCTGAGACAGAGAAGCTGAGGGCATTTCAAGCCAACACCTTTGAAAGTGAAGAATTAGAATCCCTTGTAAAAGAGATTTTATGACCCTGTGGTGTCACTAACATTTGGATACAATCTGCCCTAACTACACTGACCACTTAAAAGTACAGACCATGGGTTAATCAACCACAGTCTGTCTGTTAATTCATATTAACTTAATGTTAAATCCTTAACATTAAATTTTATGTACTATGTATACTGTATTGAATAATTCTTACTTGTTCAATGTATCTATTTAATCATTATTGCTTATGTTTGTCTTTTTGAAGTTTATATTGGTGTTTCAATTCAACCCTGGAGTTATGCCTTTTATTTTCTTACCCTTGGTTTTTCTACGGATTGTATTCTTTAAAGGATCTATCATGTTATATCCTAAGATAGAACTGAAGATTTGACAGAGCAAAATTTGATTCACTAAATCATAGTTAATCAGTCTCCTTGGGAATGGGTGTTGCATTACAGGTCCAATGCAACAGACTGAATATGAGTAATACCATGGGTTCTCTGCAAAACATTAGGAAGTTATAAACACTTTTTTTTAATAAACTTTATTCTATATTACAAATAGTAAATTTTTGTTCTGAACTGCAAAATAGGAGTGCATCATATTTACATACACAGGTATACAATTGATATAACAAAGTACTGAAGCTTGCCTTTCTCAAGTCATTTGATGTCTTTGTTTAAGTAGTATATTTAATTACAGTCATTAATTAGGATAAAAACCTATGTCGCTTTGTCTTGAAGCTTCCTAACACTGGTTTCTAAGGGTAGGTTGTTACAAATCTTTTATTCTTTTGTTGCCGATTTTAATGGAGAGATATTCGCATTACAATCCATTCAGGCTGGACATGGTATTCTCAAGCAAAAAGGAACATTTTTTTTTAAAAAAACTCAAAACTGACACATCCACAATCATGGCGTTGCTGTTCTTTGTTGCCGCAAAATCATATTACATGCGTTTCTTGTTTTAAATTAAAAAAAACAAAAATTATCGAAAAGAAAACTAGTAACCAGGCAGCCTGGGTCTTTGCCTGGGCTGACCAAACACATTCACATCACAAGTCTGGCACAGTTCAAGGCAAAAGAAAAAGCATTTTTTTTTATTTTATTCCCTTTAAATCATTTTCGGAGCTGAATAAGAGGACAGCTTCAGATTTCACAATAATATGATATTCATGTCCATCTGATACACATCCTTGAGGGAAGGGGGAGGTCGAGACTCTTGTTCTCCTGTACCGACCATGAGATGACTCAAATTCCAACTCCGACTCTCTCCCATCCCCACCACCCCTCCTCAAGTTTCTAGCTCCTCCTACATCTAACACGTGCAAATCATGTCGTCGCTTTCATAATTTCTTTTTCATCTTGTTCTGCTATAAATAAATTCACAGTTTGTCAATCTGTGCGTCTTCCTGTGCAAATAAAGAGGAATGCTTGTTTGAAGCCAGCTTGTCGTGTGTGGTTTTTGTTTCGTACTTTTTCTCACGGAGCCTCACACATTAGGTAGACGTCTGTAAATAAATTGTTTTTTTATTATTATTCCACAGTGGCACTTATTTTCGAACAGCACTGAAATCCTTTGGTCTTTGCTGGCTGGGACAATCCATTGTTTCCAAACCCAATGTCCTTTTCTCGTTCTCCAAGTCGGTCCAAGGGTTCTGGAATGCCCTCGGAATCTGGTGAAAATTGAATCTGTCCATTTGTTGGAAATGGTTTCACATGATCACCTCCAAGTTTCTTCGTCAATGCCGAGTATAAGGGTTTGGATTTATAGTACCTTTATTTGTTTGTGTGTGATTGTTCCTCTCCCTGCACCATAGCCCATATACAGATCTGGAATAAATTTAACCCCAACCCCTTTGTTGAAATCAGCCCTCCACCATTTTGCAAGAGGTTCTTTGCCCTCCCTCATAGTCTTTCACCAGTTAAACTGCAATGCTCATGCATACATTTTTGTTTCTCAGTGGTCTGCCATCTCTCACCGTGAAGTCAACCACATAAGAAACTATATTATTGTCTCATTGATCACATTTCAATCAAAGATGTGACAAAGTCTCAGCTTTTCACCCCCACACCTCCCCCCCCCCCCCCCCCCCCCGCAACCAAAAAACACAGCAAGGCAAATGCTTGGCTGAAGCAAACAGGATATTAATCTGTCCCAAAGGAAATCACTGGCAGTCTCCCACAGAATGTGAAGATTTTTCTGTTTTTCCTGGTTCCATGAACTTCAGCAGCAAGAATGAAGACTCTCATGTTCCTCTGCAGATGATGGCTGAGAAAACCACTGTGCTTAGTTCCTTGCCAATTTTTCTTTCTCCACATGAGTGATGACTGCTTTATTTTTAAAAAACCATGAAGTGATTTGCGTAGCTTTAACCTTTCACTGACCTTTTGATATATCCAATAACATTCTGGGTGAGAGAGAGTGGCAAGAGAGGCGAGAAGATTAAGTGATAGAGATAATGGAAAAAGATAGATGATCAAGGTGACTTTGCTTGTGACCAATCATAACTTGCACTTGAAAGGCGACCATCTTTAGTCAGGCACAGCTTGGCTTCTTTTACCCAGCGTTCCTTGGTAGTGCCACTCAGCTCTCTATGGACATGAGGGCAATCACCTGTTCAAGTTTGTACGCTAATCGCTGTCTCCGAGACTGGTCTTCACATTCTAGCGTATTAACTACCTGTAGGTGTCAGCATAAAAAGAGGAATGTTAGTATTGAGTTCAACAACATTTTACAAAAACATAACATTCTTACATATTTTATGGGGATAGGTCAATAGCAGCATCCAAGACAAATGAGCACATATGGGCCCAGTAACTGGAGCCTGTGATTTTTGTCCCTGCTGCTGGCTATTGGTACGCTTTACTGAGTTAAGCTGATCTTGATAATGAGAATGTTACATTTTGGCAAGTTTGTGTGGGAGCAGTTCCAGGTTGGCCATTACTAATTGTTATTAAGGTACATCTGACTTAAAGTGCGGGATATGGGCATTGGATAGGTGCGGAACCATATAGATTGTGGGGGACCAACCACCTGTTTAGAAGAAAGAACTGTACAGCACAGGAACACAGGCCAAAGAGTCATTCTGAGCTTGCTGTGCTATGTAGTTAGATTGTAAATGCATTCCCAACACAGTTTCCTCATATTCAAAAGCCAACGATTTGTCAAGCAAGTGTTGTTTGAGGTCTACCATCTTGTTAAGACGGCCACAGTCAGTGCTCCCTCTGGCTCCTTACAAACCTATGCTACCTTGCATCTCTACACTGGGCATCTGAAACCAACTGTGATAATGGACCCAAATGTGACAGAAGAATCGTCAGGTCTATCAATGTTCCTGGATCCAGTACACTACATTACTCTTCCCCAACTGCTTGTAATCCTCCAAGATAAGAAAAATGGGAAGCATCACTTAGCGATTTGGATAATTCAGGAAACATTGGGAATTTTCTCTGAGCTCTGTAAGAGTATCTAGTGAGGTCTAAGAGGTCAGGAACAGTAACAGTGCAACAGTAAGTAAATGTCATTTTCCCAACACTGCACACAAGCTCTCGCTCCCCTGTAGAAGTGGGACAAAGAAATCAGGTCAATGCTATTGCATGTTCACAACCTTCTCTTGAAAAAGAGGGGTGACACAGTGACTCAGTGGCATCTCACAGCGCCAGGGACCCAGGTTCAATTCCACCCTCGTGTGACTGTCTGTGTAGAGTCTGCACATTCTCCCTATGTCTCCATGGGTTTCCACCAAGTGCTCCAGTCCAAATATGTGCAGGTTAGGTGGATTGGTCAAGGTGAAGGGCTTTTGCCCGAAACGTCGATTTTCCTGCTCCTCGGATGCTGCCTGGCCTGCTGTGCTTTTCCAGCACCACTCTAATCTAGATTCTTGTTTCCAGCATCTGCAGTCCTTGTTTTTACCTAGTTGAATTGCCTTGTAATGTCCATGGATGTGCAGACTAAGTGGGTTAGCTGTGGTAAATGCAGGATTATGGGGACTGGGTAAATACGGATTGTGGGTCTGAGTGGGGTGCTCTTCAGATGGTCTGTGCAGAACTTATGGGCTGAATGGCCTCTTTTCCCACTCTAGGGATTCTACAAAATGAATCAAGTGGACGAATCCACAATTCGATCATGTGGTGGAAATGTTTTGCACAATGGATGTCAATTAGTTTTCAGGCAGCTGTGCATAAAGGAGCAGTCAGGCAGAATAGAGCAAGACCATGATCCATCAGATCAGCCATGATGTTATTGCTGAGTGGAGCAGGTTTGCCAATGACCATGAATTTTATTGAATGGTGGAATAAGCTCAAGGGAAAGGAATGTCATATTCCTCCTCCTCGTTCTTGAGTTCAGGTAGGTTCGTAATTTTGAAAATAAAAGATCTTTCCTTGACAATTCAATATATGCCTTCAACAATTCAATTTACAATTATTGCTTATTGAGACAAAATGACACTGGGGCTCAAAGGATTAAATTATGATAGCAGGGAGCATAAACTTGGCCGGTATCCCTTTGAGTAAAGGAGATTGTGTGGGGTTATGTAGTAAAGAGTTTTATAGGGTAGATATAGATGAACTATTTCTTCTGATCAGGAAATCAAACACAAGCAGACAGATATTAGAGCCAATCATTCACATGGGAAATCAGGAAATGCTTTGTCATTCAAAAGGTCATTGAAATTTGGAACCTTCTTCCCCAAAGGGATATGCATTCTCGGGGAAGATTTGGAACTTCCAAGACTGGGATAGTATCCATTAGGTAAAGATATGAGGGTAGTTAGTGCCAAGGAATGGAGCTGCAAATCTGCCCTGGTCCTAATTCAATGGCTGAGCTGTCCTGAATGCCGACTCATGTTTCTGATGTTCCAACAAACAAAACAGACTATGCTTGTGTTTGGTCTCTGCTATCTCTCGCGTCTCAGTCAACAGGATAATTACCTCCTCGCTATATTTGCTAACATAGGAGTAGATCTCACTGAGGGCACTCATCGCATTGAATTCAGTCATGTGCATACGGGATTGCTCTGCGAGATAGGCATTCATGTCCTGGTCGCTGATGGCTGGCATTTTTCCAATGTCTGCATAGTACCTGCACAGAAGAGAGACAAATAAACAAGTTGGTCAAGTTGTGTTTCTTCTCAAATCTTACCTCATACTTAAGAACAGAGAACAGGCAACATCTCATCAATATGGGAAGTAAAAAAAAACTGAGCAATCCAAACGTCAATTCTTTTTCTTACCCATTCATAATGCCTCCCTTTTTAAATGATGAATCTTTGGGCAGGCTGACAATGTCATAACTGTGCTGCGCAACTGTAAGCCAAAGTGTGGGCCAAGAAATGAACACTTATAACATTTTTTGGAAATTTCAAAATCTCTGTAAACATTTGTACTGTAATGGGCAGTCCCACTGATAGCGTCACTCCTGCCAAGGTTCCTACAGGAGAGAAAACCAATGGAGCCTCTTCTACAGACAATGCCAATACTTACAAATAATCCTCGATGGTTTGGTAACATTTACCAGAGGTCTTCGGGAGTGAGACCATATATTTAGATAATTCCTGACAAGATGTTCAGTAGTTGGAGGTAATCCTTAGAAGTGTTTTATTGGTTTCAGATAATCCATTATAGAGTGTCAAGATTAGCAGATAATCCCCAGGAGTATGCCAGCATTGGAGTAGACCCTCTAGAATGTGCCAATAGTTGCAAATAATTACCGGGAGCATGTCAACATTACAGAGATTTCTCAGAAATGTGATAATATTTACTGAATGATGCCCACACAGAAACATTTAAAAACCATTGAAATCAGCTCACCAGCTAGCTACTGCATGAGATCATTTGCCACACGTATATTAGGGGTTAAGATCAAGGCAATACAATTCCCTTTTTTTTTGGCTTTCTTAATGGATTCACATTGAGGGAAATGCTCCAATTTGCTTGTCACACTTGGCATTGTTTTCCCCCTTCAGACTCTGCAGTGGAATTAATCAAAGGACATGAAGTACAGCCGGGGGCATCAATCATTGTCAATGGGATCCACTCTGCTGTTGCTGAGCTTTTAACACATTACTATACACAAGTCCAATTCTTGTCTACTGGGACAAACATGTGTCACTAGATTTAGGGGGCTTTTGTTTTATTTTTAAACTACTTCTGCTTTCTATTCACTCTATTGTTTAGGGACAGCTGTGACTCGGGTGATGGCATCCTGAGTCAGAAGATCATGGGTTCAAGTCACACTCCAGAGTTGGAATGCAAAATTCCAGGCTGACAATCTAATGCAGCCCTGAGGAAGTCCTGCACTATCAATGGCTATCAATGTTGTCTTTGAATCGAAATGTGAAGTCCCACTCCAGAAATTTGAAGACTCCTGGTGCACAATTACACAGTGCCTTTAAGCTCTACACAGCCAATGAAGTCCTTGTTGAAGTATTGTTACTTTTACAATGTGGGGGATTGCAGCATCCAGTGTACACAGGAAGGTCCCTTAAAATGCAATGATAAAAATAACCAGATAATCTGTTTTTTCAGTGACTGAGGGGTAATAATTGACAAGGATGACTTTTCTTTGAAATAGTTCCATTGGACATTTTCCATCTACCTAACAGGCAGATAAAACATTAATTTATTGACTTTATCTATTAGATAATTTTGGCCACGTGCTTCATTAATTGCTTTACCTCAAAAAATAAAGTCCGAAGTGGGAATGTTTGCTGATGACTGCACAATAGCCAGTACCATTCAGAACTTTTCAAACACAGCAGCAGTCCATATGCACCATGACCTTGATAACATTCAGACTTGGGCTGATAAATGGCAAGTCCACACAAGTGGGTAATGGGGAATCGATTTGGGATACTGTTCGGGGGGTCGGTGTGGACTTGTTGGGCCAAAGGGCCTGTTTCTGTACTGTAGGGATTCTATGGTTCTAAGTGCCAAGCAATATTCATCTCCAACAAGTGAGAATCTAACTTTCTCCCTTGGCATTCTATGGCATTACCGTTGATGAATCCCACACAACCAACATCATAGGAGTTATCATTAGCCAGAAACTGAATGAACCACATAAAACCCCTGGTTACAAATGCAGGTTAAAGTCTGGCAATTATGAAATTCTCACTACCTGACTCTCCAAAGCCTGCCCAGCATTCACAAGTCAGGAGTTTGAAGGAATGCTTTCAATTTGCCTGGATTAGTGAATCTCCAAGAACACTCAAGAAGCTTAACACAATCCAGGACAAGGCTTGGCCAGCACGCCATCCACCAATTTAATCATTCAGTCTCTTCACTAGTGATGCAGTGACAGTGTATACTATATACAAGATGCATGGCAGCAACTCACCAATGCTGCTTCACCAGTGACTTCTAACATTACAACCTACAAGGACAAGGGCGGCAGATACAATACCAACCAGCTAAGTTTTCCTGTAAGCCACACACCATCCTCACATGGGAATATGTCATGGTTCCTTCATTGTCACTGAGTCAAAGCCCTGGAACTCCCTCCCTCACAAAACTGAGCAGACGGACTGCACTGATTCAAGAAGGCAGCTCCCTATCATTCTCTGGGCTATGTGGGATGGGCAATAAATGCTGGTCTCGCCCACATTCCCATGAATGAATGAGAAAGCAAACCTAAGTGGGAGAAGGGTGCAGGATGGTCAGGGAGGTTAAACTCTGGATGAAAAACAGGAAAATCTCTCTTCATCTCAGTGATTAACAACGGACCAATCTGCAAGTGTGGAATGGCCTGAATGGTTCCCTTCTGCAATTATTTCAATGTGAATCAGAATCGCAGTCTCAAGGATTCACACGTTTACGTGATTTTATTGGTGGTCCTCTAATTGAGAAGAAAAGCAAAATGTTCACCTTTCTACTGCGAAAATATTATTGCAATACATAGTTTTCTGCTAACCTATAGGTCAAGTGACAGACATACGTGCAATGCAAAAACACTTCTCAGTTAGTTTTCAGAGAAGTAACAAAGCCAAAACTGCCTGTTTGTTGAATTGTGATGCTATGAAAGATTTGATGAAGAACTAGCAGAATGCTAATAAGCGAAACATCCAGAAACTGCTTCCACTTATGGGTAGGTCCACTACCAGGCTATAGATATGAGATAGTCACTTACAGGGGATTAAGGTGACATTTGCCTACCTGTTGAATAACAAGAACCTGGAACTTGTTTCCAAAAATGTATTTGAGGTGCGCAGAAAAGATGTTACATAAATACAAATGGGAAAAAGGTGTTAGGAGTGTATGGAGATCAGGCTCAATGAAGCAGAGTGGGAGGATATAGTGTAAACAACTCAATGCAGGTCAAATGAGCTGTTTCTGTGTAAATACTGAATAATATTAAACACTCAATCTTATAAAAATGCCACTTTGAATAATTTTACAATTTACTTTAATTTGGTTGAAATACAGAGAAATCTAATTGTCTATGACAACTTACTGCTCGTGAGGACTCTAAGGTGCTATTATGAAATATGAAATAATAAAGGAATTATTCTCCCGAGACATTGCGAATGGTCTCTCGCTCCTTAGCTCACATTATTTTTTGAAATCAACATGTCACTATCAATATTGACAGTAAGAGATTCAGGAGTGTTGAATCAGACAAATGCCATCTGCGCACCTCGATCAGGATTTCCAGGTTGGATTGACAGGCAGGCGGACAGCTCATCAGAGCTGCAGCATCAGTGACTGGCAAGTCATGACAGTTCAACTTAATTGAAACACATTCTCCACCCTTTTGGCACTGACTGAAGAATTATTTGATTCCATCTCTCCATTGCTCCCTCCCCATTGCCCACTCATTCATCACTGATCCAGGCGCAATTGCTCATTTTCCAGAATCCTCAAGCCTCCAGCAAATAAAAATTAATCTCTAGCACATTGCCGCAGTGATGAAAGAAACATTTGGAGGATAAAAACATTTGGGGTGCACACAAAAAGGTATATGGAAAATAAAATTCAATACTTTTATTTATTGGTTTTGAAGGGTGTTGGACAGGGGATGTGTTTGGCTGACTGATCCAATTTGGATATTAATGTGTCTATCTGCTTGCCCATTGGGTGAAAGTAGTGTATCGCTGAAGATGGGCATGTCAGGCAGTCAATGATATTGAAGTGGGACGGATGCACCGAGAGCAGGCAGGAGTGTCTTGTACTGGAACTTTAGGAAACCAAGCAATCAGAATTGACAACGTCGATCTCAATGCTCAGCACTAACCTTTCCACCCAGCTTTTGTAGTTGGGGATGTCCTTGGCATAAAGCAGCTTGTTGGATGGTGAGTCTTTGCCCAGCCTGTGCTCAGACGTTGAGCAGGAATCCATGAAGGTCTGAGCCACCACCGAAAGGCAGGCATCCGTGATGCTGCTCTTGTGAATGTCAAAGACAAACTGAGGATTCTTGATCACATTCACCCAGAACCTCAGTGGCAAGCTGTAAGGAGGAAACAACGACAGGGTTAAATACGGCCGATTTCTTCCATCAGCTATGATTGTGGTCACCGAATCTCAGAGGAATGTGCTGCAGTCGCCAGGAATTGAGAATCGATCTCCAAATCCTTACTGCCCACAAAGCCAAGAGAAACTCACCAGAGTAATTTTTAAAAATTCTTTGAAGGTTTTAGTTAAAAATCACACAACACCAGGTTCTCGTCTAACAGGCTTATTTGGAAGCACTAGCTTAAAGGAGCAGCGCTCTTGTTGGACTATAACCTGGTGTTGTGTGATCTTTAACTTTGTCAACCCCAGTTCAACACCAGCTCCTCCACACCTTGAAGGTTTCAGTTCATAATATAGACAGTGCACTTTGATTGAGAGTCAAGAGTAATCTAATCAGGTAATGAAGGGTCTACTTGCTTTGCCATTGGTGTAGCAAGGTGGTTCACCATGGAATTGGGCACATTGAGTGACCAATAGTGAGGTGTGGAGGTGCGGTAATTCAAGACAGGAGGTCACGTCATGAAATCTCCAAGATTATGTACAACCAGAGCTGACAACTGAGGATCAGCTTTACAGCAGAATACTCAATGTAAGTTTGGAACGAACAAGCTCCTTCACCCATCAGGTCTCATCCTTCCCAAAATACCGACCCCACTCTCTTCTCACTACAATGTCTATCTATTCCTTAAGCAGCATTTAATAGGAGAGACTGTATGTAGTAGTAATGACACTGGACTAATATTCCTGTGGTCCAGGTTAATACTTTGGGTTCAAATTCCATCAGCATCCATTGTTGGGATTTGATGTTACTCTTAGTGCCACAAAACTAATCATTCAAAGAAATTTGCTGTATGCATCTGGTCTGGCCTACATATGACTCCAGACCCACAGGAATGCCAAAAAAGAAAGGGAAATTAAGGATTAGCAACAAATACTGGCCTTGTTAGCTACACACATCCCATCAACAAGTAAGAATGGTTTAAATTGTTCAGACCTCTAGCAAGCAGCTCCAGCTGATTAAGACAATTGAGTTTCTTGGTTCTCACGGTTTAATCTTTTCAACAGGCAATATCCTTTGATTCTAGCTATCACAAAACACACTAGCTTGTCATATCTAGGGCTTCCTGGGGTTCAACCTAGTGGGGCATTTTGATGACACTGTTAATCTGGACCTGACTGCACAGCAGCTCTGTAATAAACAGCAAGTACGCTTGAACAGATGAAATGATTTCTGTATGGTCAGATGAAATTAGCTCAGAGTTGAATCTCGGCTCTTATCAATTATTTGTGAACTTCAGTCTGCTCTGAGAAGTGTAATTAAACATACTCTCAATCAGCTGCTTACCATTGGTTTCAGCTCCTTACAGATGTTGTCTGTATCCTTTACCTCTCTCTCCACTTTCTGCAATCTTCACTCCAGTTGCTGGTACCACTCAAATACATTTCAAAGACCTTGCCTCCCTTGACCACTCCCCCGCTTCCTAAGTTGTGATGCCCAACTTTGATCAGCATCTAGGTGTGGCCTAAACAACACTGACTTGGAGGTTTAGCAGAACAACCTGACTGTTACACGCAACACCCCAGATCAAAGGCAGGTCATCACCATGGGAACCATGGCTGTCAGGCCTATTTGTTTGTGGGTGACACCTTGCCTCAGTTTCCCAATGGCAGAGTGTGGGAAAGGACTGGCGCAGGATTCCCATTGCTGGTCATGAAATGCTAGTTAGCCCTCATAAATGAGAATGTTAACACCCACTGTGTCCCTGTAGCCACTGCATGGGAATATGGTCAAGGAGCAAAAAGCCTTCCTCCTGTGGATGGTTGCCAGGCACAATCCCGTTGCACTTATCAGCAACTTTCAGGGGGAGGAGATGTCCCTTGATGTCTGGCCCTCTGTGCCTGGCTGAGGGACCCAATCTCAGGTGGAGGAGGAGCCAGAGAACATCACTCCCCTGTCTTTGTCTTAGAACCCCAGCATCCACCTCTCCCACTGACCCAAACTCCTCAACGCCCATTATCCCTTCACCCACCTTTAGCCTGAGGTTTCCACTACATTCCTGTTGCACTGTCACCACCTACTGGCAGCGATGACTGACATTCAATTCCATCCTGTGTTTATGAATACTTTAAAATGATGTCACAGAGGAGCGACGGAATTTTTACAGCATGGAAAGAGCCCCTTCGGCCCATCGTGCCGATGGCAGGTCATCAACCAACTTTCTATGCTGGTTCCATTTCCCAGCACTGAGCCTTTCAAGTGCTCATCTAAATAGTTCCTAAATGTCTTTATGATTCCCAACTCCACTACTCTTTTACGCAGTGATTTCCAGAGACCCAGGTGAAAAATCTTAAATTTCCTCTAAACCTCCTGCTCCTTACTTTAAAACCATGTCCCTTGGTTATTGATCCAATCTACTAAGGGAAGAAGATACCCCCATCTGCTCTGTCTATGCCCCTCAAAGTTTTCTACACCTCAGTCAGATTCCTCCACAGCTTTCTCTGCTCTCATGAAAAATATGTTCCATGCTCCAATAACCCTTGTCATTAATATATATCAAATGGAACAGAGGTCCCAACATCAGGTCAAGAGGAGTTCCCTATTCACTTCCCTCCAATACCATTCACCACTACTCTCTATTTCTTGTCCCTTAGCTAACTTTCTATCCACACAATTACTGCCCCTTTAATCAAAAGTGAAATGCTCCTGACAGTGAAAAGCTGCAATCAAAATACAAGCTGCTGGAAATACTCTTTAATCACACAGGCTTCACTGTTATTAACAAGTCCATTGTGTGGTACCTTGTCAAATGTCTCTAAATCCTACAGTCCCTGTAAGGTGGAAGCAGGCCACTCGGCCCATCAAGTCCACACCGATTCTCCAGAGTGTATCCCACCCAGATCCACCCCATCATTGTAACTCTGCATTTCTCATGGTTAATCCACCTAGCCTGCACAACCCTGACTCTATGGGACAATTAAGTATGGCCAGTCCACTTCACCTGCACATCATTAGACTGTGGGAGGAAACCAGAGTACCCAGAGGAAACCCACGCAGACACAGGGAGAATGTGCAAACTCCACACAGACAGTTGCTGTGAGGCAGCTGTGTTAACCACTGAGTCACCGTGCCAGCACAAAGCTTTCCCTTCACTAATTCATGAGATCACAGGTTAGCCAACATTTATTGCCCATCGCTAATTACCCTGGATGTGGTGGTGGTGGTGACGGTGAGCAGTCTTAGCTGGTAGCTCATGTGGGCATCACAGGTTAGCCCCTTCTCCGTGGCAGTTAGAAAGGGGATCTCACAAACTCTGAAAATGAAAAGATCCCAATGGTATCAGTCCATGCCCCATCTGGCTGCACTCTCCCCTCAGGGTTTGAGTTCTGAAGGAGCTGTGCCCTACTATATAGCCAAGAGGGATACAGGGCTTGTCTAGATTAGATTAGATTAGATTAGATTCCCTACAGTGTGGAAACAGGTCCTTTGGTCCAACAAGTCCACACTGACCCTCCGAAGAGTGACCCATCCAGACCCATTCCCCTCTGACTAATGCACCTAACACTATGGGCAATTTAACATGGCCAATTCACCTAACGTGCACACCTTTGGACTATTTTGAATTAAAAACACAGTCACAGATGCCAGGCCACCATTGTAGGGAAGGTGTCCCCTTTTCTGGGTGGAGAAAGGCTTTGATTAGACCTGAGCCCTGGTCCCTGCCATCTCATGGTAGCTGGCTTGTCCCAAATGACTTTGAACTTACTCCAATTCTTTCAGAACTGGGCAAAACTGAAATTCCTACCCCTATGAAAAGATCCTCACCGTTTCATCACCATATCTGACTGTGCAGGAACAAACTGAGTGTTAAAGCCTCCCCCTTTCACCAAACAGTGAGAGTGATGTTTCAATGCTTTTTACTAGGGCATTAGTACCTGGGAGGGCAGGTCAGGGGTCAAACCTACATCCTTCTCAGTTAAACCAAGTTAACTCAAGGACCTGGGAAATTAGTAATTTTAGATTGAGTAAAGGGCAGATTTAGGAATTTATGTTTAAAAAGAAAATGTGCTCAAATAAAAATGGATTCAAAAATATCACAGCACTTCATGGCTCAACTCTCCCTTAACCAGAAGCCTCATGTTTAATCTTTTGATTAAAATGTCGGGTTTCAATATGTAACGACTTCAAATCTTTTTTACGTGGCAAACATTTGTCTTTATTTTACGTTATTTTTTATTTTATTTTTCTACTTCATAGGGTCTGTAATGTTGAACTTTTAACTTTATTCCTTTTTTTCTACTACATACCTAAGACCTGGATGCCTTTGTACCTCAGATGATGCTGGGAATGGTGACTTTGTACATTTTTCAACGTACTCTTGTCTCCCTGCACTCGAGTACACGTGACAATAAAACCTAACTCTAACTCTAATTTTGTGGGAAGGTCCTGTCTGAGTGGGAAAGCTTTTCCTGCTCAGCCAAAAAGGAAAAACTTCTTTCCAATACCTTCCAAGGTTACTGGCTCGCAGAGTCCAACACCTTTTATGCACCTTAGGGTGGGACTGTTGGGGGAGTGCAGGGATTTTGCACACTGCTCACCCCTTTCCCATTCTGACATACAGTGGCACACACACTGAGGATGTTCACCCCTCTCCCATACTTCCAACGTATCATTGTCAATTCTGTGTTTAAATGCATTTCTTGAGAACCCCTTCCAAATTGGGGTGGCTCAGTGGTTAGCACTGCTGCTCACAGCACCAGGGACCTGGGTTCGATTGCAGCCTTGGGTGACTGCGTGGAGTTTGTACATTCTCCCACCGTCCAAAGATGGCCATGCTAAATTGCCCAGAGTGTTCAGGGATATGTAGGTTAGGTGCATTAGTCGGGGAATGGGACTGGGTGAGATACTCTTTGGGAGGTTGGTGTTGGGCCGAAGGACCTGTTGCCACTCTATAGGGATTCTAATTCTAACCCAAGTTCTTTGCTTACCTGACTGTAGCGTTTTTAATGCTTTCTCCCTGTGTCCCAGCATTGGCAGCCTTACCATTTTTGAAGACCCTCTGCTCCTAAGAACCCTTCTTAAAACACACTCCACCATCCTTTTCATTATCACTTTGGACTAGGACAGAATTCAGCTCATGGTCAAATATCTCCCTGACTGCTCCTGTCATTCCCAAACAGAATGTCTACCTGGGTGAGGTACCAGAGTTCTGATGCCACCATGGATACTATCTCTAAAGCAAGAATCAACACCGGGTAAGGATCACTCGACCTGAAACATTAACTTTGATTTCCCTCCACAGACGCTGCCAGATCTCGCTGAGCTTTTCCAGCAATTTTTGTTTATGTTTAAGAATCAATGCACGAGATTAATAGCTGATTGCTGACAGTATTAACAAACATGTCAGATTGCATGACACTGGACCCTGAGTGTGGAATGGTCCAGCGATGTCCTGTTTAAGCCTCTCTTGTATTGAGTGTAAATAGTTAACAAAGGTTGTTGGTTTTCAATGTGATTGCAACCTCTCCTGTTTCAGGAATAGCCAGCCATTAACCTCATGATCATGATACAAGAAAGACCTTCAGGATAAAGGGGAAACCAAGGAATTGGAGGGGGAGTGGGGGATGGAAGGAATCTACTAATTTAAAATAAAATCAATTCTTGGCCACATTCTGGTGTCATAGAAATAGCAGACTGCAAATGTGCATATTTTGCCCTCTCTTGTGCATGATGAATGAAGCAACTTCCACACAATTAAGGACATTATGCCTGGTAGAAAGTAAGCATCTGCTTTATTTTTTATTACTTTTAAATGAGTACTTAATCTTCCAGCAGTTTAATCAGTGAGGGGCATGAAGCAATAAGGAAGATTCTGCAGTCTGTCCTCACTCACATCAACCATTTCAACGTATTGCATTGGAGACACTTGAAAAATGTTTTAAAATGAAGTTTCTTATTTTTCCAACCAAGTGACGCCTGCAAAGTCTTGTTCATGTCTTAACTTGATTTGGAATTGAAAAACTACACAAAGCATACAGCTCATATTCCCCACAGCATTTGTTCATCAATTATATCTGAATGTTTCCACAATTCCTTGAGATTTCTTATTTGGTACTGTAGCCATTACTGTGCTTGAACTAATGTCTCAACCTTTGGCTGGAGTCAATTGTTGCAGAACAATGGTCCTGTGCGGTGCCTTTGTATTTTTAATGATGTTGGAGGTGGTATATAAATGCAAGTTGTCTTTACTGATTCCCATTGAGACCCCTTGTTAAAGCATGATCTCAACCAGAACTCAAACAAACCACACACATTTTTTGAGTTAACATTCTAAAAAAGTCTCAAATCCCAATAAACCAGCTTACTTCACAATTACTGCCACTGTAATAAATTCCCCTGGAATTCCAGTGTCAAGATATGCAAATGCATATAATTTATAACAAACCATTTTACTATACAATCCCTTTCCTTACACCAAAGCTTCGTAACTCATTCTGAATGAGTGAAGCCGCCATGAACTCAGATGCTGGAGTGTGCTCATTCCATTAGCATGTATTCACTGTTAAATCAACAGCATCAGCACCAGCTCAGTCACACTCATCGGACAGTGACGGCTCTGTACCCAAACGGTATCTGCACAGTGAACTGGGTCACGACTCCTTGGGGTGTCCACTATTCCACCACAAGGACACCCTGCCCAAATGAGATATGAAAGACGTGGACGTGGACGTGGACGTGGACGTGGACGTGGACGTGGACGTGGACGTGGACGTGGACGTGGACACAAATGATTGAGACACAGTTGCTAATGGCCATGATCACTTGGGGCATAACTGCCTGGAAGAGGTGAGCAGAACGATAAGCTTGACCGGACGAGAGGAGAAACCAGAGGCTTTCAGTTTCCCCAGCCCTATCATCCTCTGCAACATGGAGTCATAGAGATGTACAGCACGGAAAGAGGCCCTTCGGTCCAACTCACCCATGCCGACCAGATATCCTAATCTAATCTCGTAGGCTGCCACTCCAGAGCAAGGTTCCCGATGTTTAATGCAGAACTGTCAAACATGATGCAAAGCATCATCTCCCCTTTTGGACAGGAACTGCAGTGGTAGTGTCCCTGCCTCTGAGACCTGGGCTCAATTCCCACCTGCTGCACTGGTGTGCACTGGAACAGCTTGAGTAAGAGTATCTACAAAAATGGAAAGCTATCACGGTCTTGGGCCTCTTCAAGTAATCATTTCAACATTGAAAGCTGAATCGAGGCCTTGGATCTTCCACCCATTGCCAACGATTTCCATCCTGTGGGCGGCCCGGTGGCACAGTGGTTAGCACTGCTGCCTCACAGCGCCAGAGACCCGGGTTCAATTCCCGCCTCAGGCGACTGACTGTGTGGAGTTTGCACATTCTCCCCGTGTCTGCGTGGGTTTCCTCTGGGTGCTCCGGTTTCCTCCCACACTCCAAAAATGTGCAGGTCAGGTGAATTGGCCATGCTAAATTGCCCGTAGTGTTAGATGTAGGGGAATGGGTCTGGGTGGATGCGCTTCGGCGGGTCGGTGTGGACTTGTTGGGCCAAAGGGCCTGTTTCCACACTGTAAAGTAATCTAATCTAATCTAATCTTTACACATGCTGGCTTGGTCTAGTCACTGGCTCCCCTGTCCACCCTACACGCAGTCCCTTCAATACTCACCAGTTGCTCTTCCATGTATGTCTGACGTGAGGGTCATGGATCTGATGCTTGTCTGCCTGCTCGTCCAGAAAATCAAACATGTACTTGATGGCGAGAGGCAGTGCACTCCCTCGGTGAGCCGTGCTGAAGATGGTCTCAAAGAGGTCATCCACAAACTTCTGCAGGGTCCCCTGCAGCAAAGTGAAGAGAGAAAAGAAATTAAGTGGCAATAATGAACAGGACATAGAGATGAAATCGGCTAAATCGCAAATTGGAAGTGACACTTGTCCAGTACTTCAATCCTTACCACTAGCACGAACATCTCTGCCAAACTCTCTACACTTTAAATATGTCTGGTTGTAAAAACACATCTTACACCAAAAGTATCTCTTTTTGGATGTGTATGTGCAAAACCTAAACAAAACAATTGCAATTCCATAACCATGATGAGCACATAATTTTGCCCCCAAATTTATTTAATCAATTATAAGTATTCATTATTTGGAGAAATAAAAGGACAGTTTTCCCAAGTAGGAAACTGATGCTAATGGAGTGAAACGACTGGTAAACAACACATAAGTTCACTATGGGGTTAACATTTGAGGTGGGCGCCTGGTGCATTGATAAAGATGAATGGTGTGGCCGCTCAAAGGCAGCAAATTCTCATTCTGCTCAAACACCGTGGAAGAATCGTGTTAGCTGACAATTATAATATTTCTAGCGTGTCCAGGACTGGTGACAGCTTATCTTGGCATACAAGAAGAGGA
Source organism: Chiloscyllium plagiosum (assembly GCF_004010195.1). Taxonomy (NCBI): domain Eukaryota; kingdom Metazoa; phylum Chordata; class Chondrichthyes; order Orectolobiformes; family Hemiscylliidae; genus Chiloscyllium; species Chiloscyllium plagiosum. The sequence goes on along the minus strand of NC_057732.1, from coordinate 42,793,392 downwards.
GGGGGGAGGAGGTAGCCAGAGACAAAAAAATATATAGCATTCTCCGTACCTCGCAGCTGCTCAGGGTGGCAACAATATTAATGAAACTCTGACAGGCTTCATCTGTTCGATAGGCCTCAAGCATCATTTTACCTCAGATTTATTTTGGAAGAAAAATGTTATGCCAGTTACGAAAATGAGATGACGCTTGCTTACAAATTTCAGGACATTAAACATGCCAAGAGGAATCAATTTTGTGTAAAGAATTGCTACTTGTAATCGGCACTGATGGGCCCAATGTATAAGTTACTGACATAAACATTCTTCGTTACTGCAGCTGAAGGCCAAACAGGGTAAATTACATAAAAGCAAAAGCTGCAGAGCCTGAAATTCAAAACAAAAACAGGAAAACAGCTGGAAAAACGCAGCTTCTGGCAGCCACTGAGGAGGGAGAGATAGAGTTGATGTTTCAAATTGAATTTTTCAGAGCTCAGTCTAAATACATTACATACTTGCGAGACAAAAATATTTTCTTGGCGAAAGTGAGTACTGCAGTTGCTGGACACGAGAGTTGAGAGTGTGGTGTTGGAGAAACACAGCAGGTCAGCCAGCATCTGAAGAACAGGAAAATCGATGTTTTGGGCAAGAGCCCTTCATCAGGAATTTGCCCGAAAATCGATTTTCCTGCTCCTCGTATGCTACCTGACCTGCTGTGCTTTCCCAGCACCAAACTCTTGAAAAATATTTCCTTGTTTAAGAATGTTTGTGCTTAAGTTGGAAACTCTAGGAAGAGCATGACATACACTTAAATACACTTGCAACTATAAAAAAAAGAACAAGAATTGCTGGAAAGCTTCAGTGGGTCTGGCAGCATCTGTGGAGAGGAATCAGAGTTAACGTTTCAAGTTCAATGACCCTTCCTCTGAAGGTAGCTAGGAAAAAGTTGGCTTTTATGCAGCAGATATGTGCATTAAAAAAAAACTTTTTCCTAACTACCATCAGTTCTCAGCAAGGGTCACCGAACCCAAAACGTTAACTTTGATTTCTCTCCACAGATGCTGCCAGACCTGCTGTGCCTTTCAAGCAATTTCTGTTTTTGCTTCTGATTTCCAGCACACACAGTTCTTCTGTTTTTTTTTTATTTTCCAATTATACAGACCTGCACAATGATTTTTCAGATCCAGGGAAATATGTTCCCTTTAATTGAGAGAAAATGTTGAAAGGTCCCTGTCATATTGAATGTCGTTCCTCAGGTAAGAGGGCTTTCACTGTGTGTCAGAAGCACACAATGCTTCTGCAGCAACTTACCAGTGGTTCTCAATGGCATCTTTTGCACCTGTGACTACTGTGCCAAGGTCAGAAGGCAGGTGGGCAGTTCCCTTCCATCCACACACCATCCTGACTGAGGAACATATCCTCATGCTCACTGGGTCAAAGTCCTGCAATACCTTCCCTAAGGACACTGTGGGGATGCATACACCTGATAGATTGCAGTGGTTCAAGAAGGTGGTGTGTCATCTTCTCAAGGCAATTTAGAATTATTTTTAACTCACTTACAGGATGAGAGCATCTCTGGATAGATCAACATTTATTGCCCACTCTAGAGGGCAGTTAGGAGTCAACCACATTGGCAGTGGGTCTGCAGTCCAATGTAGGCCAGACCAGACAAGGAAGGCAGTTTCCTTCCCTAAAGGGCATTAATGAACCAGGTGGGTTTTTCCGACAATCAATTCATGGTCACCATCAGACTCTTAATTCTAGATTTTTATTGAATTCAATTTCCACAAGCTACAATGGCAGGATTCAAACCCAGGTCTCCAGAAACATTACCTGGCTCTCTGGACTAATAATCCAGCAATAATACCACTAGGCTATCAGTGGGCAATAAATGGTTTTCCTTTATTGGTCAGAGCATTGAGTACAGGACTTGCGAGGTCATATTACAGCTGTACAGATCGTTGGTTAGGCCACTTTTGGAATATTGCATGCAATTCTGGTCTCCTTCTTACCAGAAGGATGTTGTGAAACTTGAAAGGGTTCAGAAAAGATTTACAAGGATGTTTCTGGGGTTGGAGGATTTGAGCTACTGGGAGAGGCTGAATAGAGTGGGGCTGTTTCCCCTGGAGCATCAGAGGCTGAGGGGTGACCTTCTAGAGGTTTATAAAATCATAAGGGGCATGGATAGGATAAATTGACAAAGTCTTTTCCCTGGGTTGAGGCATCCAGAACTGGAGGGCATAGGTTTAGGGTGAGAGGGGCAATTGTTTCACGCAGAGGATGGTGCATGTATGGAATGAGCTGCCAGAGGAAGTAGTGGAGGCTGGTACAATTACAGCATTTAAAAGGAATCTGGATGGGCACATGAGCAGGAAGGGTTTAGAAGGATATGGGCCAAGTGCTGGCAAATGGGACTAGATTAGGTTAGGATATCTGGTCGGCATGGACGAGTTGGACCGAAGGGTCAGTTTCCATGCTATATATCTCTATGCCTCTACGACTTTAAATGCTGACCCAGCCAATAATACTAACATTCCAAATAAAAGTAACTATCTTGAACTCACTGAATTCAGGAAAAATAAAGTGTGGGCTGCTTTTAAACAGTAGAAAATGGAGCAAGTTCATTGCACTAGCAGGGGACTGTGGTGTTTGGAGTTATGCAAGCTGCAATTCAAAAGGACAACTGTTTAAGATGTTTAAAGCTGGTATCAGGATTGTGAGAAAAAAATAAATAAAAGCATCGTCCTGAGGATGCTGGAGATCTGAAACAAGCACAGGGAATGCTGGAGAAATGCAGCAGGTCTGGCAGCATCTGTGGAGCGAGAAACAGAGTTAACATTTCGAGTCCAGTGTGACATTTCAACTCCATTTCTCGCTCCACGAATGCTGCCAGACCTGCTGAGTTCCTCCAGCGCTTTCTGCTTTATGTCTGAGAATAAATTTGCTTTCCTCCTGGTCTAACACATTCAATTTTTTTAAAGGAATTTGGAATCAATTAACAGCTTACCTAGTTCATCCTTTTCAGAATCCATGCTTAATTACTCTATAATTTTCTCCCATTCCCTTTCCCAAATTACTTCAAGGGACAGAAATTTCCTTTCGAGGCAACTTCAAGAAAGAAAATCAAGCAGCAGAATTGATAGCTCTCTAATTCCGCAAGCCCTCTGCCTTCAATAGATATTGCTGCAGCACCTCTATAAAGATGGTCAGAATTAGTTAACAAAAGTTACACTTCCTCCAGGACTTGTAATACTGAGGGTCCATTGATTCCATTTGGACTGAATGTACTTGAATTTTTAAAATAACATTTGTTCCATGAATGTGAGGGATGTTGACTAAACTATACTTAGCACCCTTCCCTGAAGCCCAAGTTAAATGACCCACTTTCCCATTTCAAAAGTCATCAAATAGTGCAGATGGAGTTATGTGTAGGATAAATGTGGTACTAACAAAATAAATAGGAACAGAAGTAGGCCATTCAGCCCCTTGAGCCTGCTCAATAAGGTCACGGCTGATCTGTTGGTGTTTTGAATTCCACATTCTGATCTACCACTGATAACTCTTGAATTTCCTGCCTTATAAGAATCTATCCATCTCTATCTTCATAATATTCAATGAACCTCCTCCGTCTCCTCCACCTTCTGAGGCACAGAGTTCCTTAGCCACACAACTCACAGAAAAATAAATTCTCCTCCTTTCTGTCTTAAAAGAGTGACCTCTAATTTTTATTTAGTGCCCCCTCCCTCTGGACTCACTGTAAAGAAGGAACAAGCTCAGATTGTCCAACTATTGCTCACAAGACAACTCACTTATTCCAGATCTCAGTCTAGCTAACCTCCACTGAACCATCTCCAACACAATCATATCTTACTGCAAATCAGCAACCAAAGTGGTACCCAGTATTCAAGATTTATGGGTGGCATGGTGGCTCAGTGGTTAGCACTGCAGACTCACAGTACCAGGGACCCAGGTTCGATTTCAGCCTCGGGCGACTGTCTGTGTGGAGTTTGCACATTCTCCTGTGTCTGCGCGGGTTTCCTCCGGGTGCTCCAGTTTCCTCCCACAGTCCAAAGATGTGCAGGTCAGGTGAATTGGCCATACTAAATTGCCCGTAGCGTTAGGTGCATTAGTCAGAGGGAAATGGGTCTGGGTGGGTTACTCTGGAGGATCAGTGTGGACTTATTGGTCAAATGACCTGTTTCCACACTGTAGGGAATTTAATATAATGTGGTCTCTTACTGTGCCCATTATAACTGAAGCAGAACAGCTTATGTTCAATTCCCACCACAATAAAGGATCACATTTCATTTGTTTCCTTGATTACATGTTGCATCTTAACTTTTTTGTGATCTATTACCAGGTCACTTAAATTTCTCTACACTCTGGAATTCCACAGTGGGTCTCTGTTTAAATCTCAGAATCCCTGCAGTGTGGAAGCAGGCCATTTAGCCCCATCACTGCCCCTCTGAAGGGCAATCCACTCAGACCCACACCCCACTATATCCCTGCATTTCCCCATGGCTAATCCACCTAGCTTGCACATACCTGGACTCAATGGGCAATTTAGCATGGCCAATAAACCTAATCTGCACATCCTCGGACTGTGAGAGGAAACTGGAGCTCCAGCAAGAAACCCACACAGGCACAGGGAGAATCTACAAACTCCACACAGCCAATTGCCTGAGAGTGGAATTGAACCCAGGTCCCTGGTGCTGTGAGAAACTAAACATCACATTTTCCTGTTATATTCTGCCTGTCTTATTTTTTTCCCAATCACTGAATCTATCTATAGCTGTCTTCAACTTCCTTACTTCTTAGTTGCAAAATACTTGCCTACTAATTTGGTGTCTTCTTCAAACTGTCCCTTTGCTCCCCTCATCTAAGTCTTTGTTGTTAATTATAAAAAACTGAGATCCCGGCTGCAACACTCTGCATGACTCCACTCTTTCCACCTTGTCAATCAGCCAATGATGCATTGATGTATACTCTGTTTTCTGCCAGCCAGCCAATCTTCTCTCAATGCTAAATGTTATGCCCTACCCCATGAGGTCTTATTCTCCACAATAAGATCTCTTGTGGTACCTTATCAAATGCTTTCCAAAAATCCAAATACATTATATTTTCCTTTATCTGCATTAGCTCCCCTTTATTCCCAGTGCACATTACTCCTTCAACAAACTCCAATAATTTGGTGAATTAGTGACTTCCTTCACTCGGAGCTCACTGCTGTATAACTTTAGTCTTGTGTGCATTTAATGGCTAAAGACCTTTTCTGTTTTGAAAAGCATTTTCAAGCAACTTGCACTCAATAATTTGCAAATCATTGAGAGCAAAATCTACCATGAACCAATGTAGTCAGGCTGACTTCCAGAACTTTGTTTTTTAAAAGAAATAGGCTTTGTTTTGACCAGGTAAAATATGATATTGATAACTGAGGTTGGGTACACACTATTAAACACAGTTCCAGTGCACTGCCTGTGAATAACAAACATTCCCTCTAAACTGCATAAGGCATGGTCAAATAACAACCTGGAACACCTCACACAGTGAGGAAAGAGGCCCCACTCACAGGCCATACACCTGGTAAGATGTTTGGGCATGACTTCAGGGCAACTTCAAAGAGAATGCTCACAGCTACACACAGCAAACAGAAATTTTGCCACCACGGTGGCTCAGTGGTTAGCCCAACTACCTCACAGCACCAGGGACCCAGGTTCAATTCCAGCCTCGGGGGACTGTCTGTGTGGCGTTTGCACATTCTCCCTGTGTCTGTGTGGGTTTTCCCCTCACAGTCCAAGGATGTGCAGGTTAGGTGGATTGGCCATGGGAAATATAGGGAATGCTGGGTCTGGATGGGATGCTCTTCGGAGAGTTGGTGTGGACTTGATGGACTGAATGGCCTCTTCCACACTACTGGGATTCTACGAATCTAGAATCTGAGGAGTAATGGCTGCATCCTCTGAGGTTTATGTGACCCTCCTACTCAGGCTATAGGTGGCTCCTGACTTTCTGCAGGTTCATCAGAGACAGCCTTGCCTTTAGTCTGGAATCCTCCACTCCAAACATTTCCACTTATTCCTATACTCCTTCAATGTTCCACCTGTCCAAATATCGCCTCCTTCGACTCGGTGCTAATTTTTTATCTGATTTGCACTTCTCAGAAGTGCTTAGTACATTTTACAACATCAAAGTACTGTAAGTTGTTGTGAGTCACCTTATTTACAGGACTCAAATACACTATCGGGTGAACAGGGAGGTGAGAGTCCTGTCTACTGAATCAAACTGACATGAATATCACAGAGAAACAATTGCCTTGGGCCAGCACCTCCTGTATCCTGAGCAGCGACATTGTAATTTCAAGTTGACTGCCTTTGTGAACGAGGACTGCATTGTAGTGGGAGCTGGATGAGGCACACTGAGCACAAACGCAGGTCAAGAGGATTTACATTGGCTGTGTCAAAGTTAATGGCTTTATATGGGCAATTAAACTAATGTCCCAATCATAGAGGTAATTGCTGTAATCAGGGAGGGTACTTCAACTCTATTAATAGGATCATGCGATTGGATGCCTGTTCATTGACCTCTGAGTGAAGCATGGAAACGGTGAGGCACGTCTGTCCTCAGGACTAGCCGGCAGTTTCTACTCTCCCCATGTTTCCCATACTACCGGACCACTGTGTGTGAATTTACCAACCCTGGCAGGGATTGGTCTCAGCCTTGCCGTTTGCCTCAGACTTAATCAGAATCTGCAGCGAAAATAAAACTGCTCACTTGTAAATCTCTGCACCACAGTCTGGTTTACTTCAGCAGCTCCGGTAATAAAGTGGAAACAACAGGGGGAGATGGTGATAATGTCACTGGATTAGTACTCTGCATTACATGGGTTCAAAACCCACCACAGTAGCTCCTGGAATCTAGCCTTAAATAATGCGGCAATTGTGTGGCACAGTGATAGTAATAGCCCTACCTCTGAACCAGGAGGCCTGACTTCAAGTCCCAGCTGCCTGCAGGTGTGTGATAATATTTTCAAACAGGGTTTATTGTAAATACTGGAACAGTGACAGGGTTTCAGCTTTGTCCCATTCCATTGGCACAGAGGCACCAACAACCACCGAAACAGGCGAGAGGACTTTCAGCAACACAAGGAACTCCAAACCCATTGGCATTCGAGGCTCAGGCTTCCATTGTCACCGCTGAATACTGCTTTGTTTGTTTTCTTCTTGCTAATCTTTGCCTGTTTCCACCTTACATTCTCTATACATCGGATTATCTGTTTCTCTGTATCTTCTTCCGTTAGTCATACTCTCTCTCTCTGTAGCTATCAGCATCTCCAAACCATCTATATACCACCCTGTGCACGCTTCTACTATTTTAACTCAATTTTATTTCCAAATGCAATCTATTGTACCTACCCTGACACATATTCAACCATGTTGTTGTGTGAGAACGAGTATGTCTGTGTGAGTATATATTAGTCTCAGCATAATTGTGCATATCTCATGATATGAGGGTGAACCGGGGTTGAGAGGAGTGCTGGAAAGACACAGCAGGTCAGGCAGCATCCGAGGAGCAGGAGAATCGACGTTTCAGGCATAAGCCCTTCATCAGGAATGAAGGGAGGGTTTATGCCCCGAAACATCGATTCTCCTGCTCCTCGGATGCTGCCTGACCTGCTTTGCCAGCACCACACTCTTGAGTCTGATCTCCAGTGTCTGCAGCCCTCACTTTCTCCTGTGAGGATGAACCGGTGTGTATGTAAGAGAGACATTATACATATGAGTAAGAGAGAGCTTGAGGGAGCCAGTGTGAATGTGACAGAACCAGATATTGGCTGTGATCCACCCATGAACAAAAGGCATGCAGACACTTCCTACCACACATGGAGTGGCAGTGTGCTGGTGGTATTAGCTTGGCCTCGGCCTCTCAAACTATATTCCAGCAGGATCCAAAACCAGATTAGCGGCCACAATTCAGTCGAAAGGAAAGGATACATGCTTCCTTTCTGCTTAATTGGGGATATGTCTGATTCATTCTGTAAATTATTTTATAAATAAAGGATTTCTGTATTTTCAATGTATTGCAATCATTTGCATATTACAATGTTGGAGTCTTGATACCTGCCTTCGTACTGACATTATAATTCAGCACCTGCCATGATAGTGATTTGTCAATAAATTAATTCTCCTTTGGAGAGGCAAGAGGAAGCCCATCCCTCATTCTTTGCTGACCCACAGGAACTACACGGAGGTCTCCCTTCTCAATTCACATATAATGGCACAATGTGTGTGTGTGTGTGTGTGTTTTTGCGTATGTGTTTGTTTGTGTATATCTGTGTGTGTTTACGTGTATGTTGCATGTGTGTGCGTTGTGTCTGTGTGCTTGTGTGTTTGTGTACATGAGTGTGTTCCTGTGTGTTGATGTGTTGTGTGTGTGTTTGTGTGCATGTGTGCATTTGTGTGTGTT
>NC_057732.1:42735680-42784862 GCF_004010195.1 Chiloscyllium plagiosum | reverse complement strand
CGTTGTTTGTATGTTGCGTGTTTGTGTGCATGTGTGTGTTTGTGTGTGTTGATGTTGTGTGTTTGTGTATGTGTTTGTGTGTTGTGTGTGCGTTGTTTATGTGTATGCTGTGTGTTGATTGTGTGTTGTCTGTGTATGCATGTGTGTGTTGTGTGTGTTTTTGTGCTGTATGTTTGTCGTGTATGTGTGCACTGATGTATTCATCTCTCATGGTACTCTATGTCTCATTGGGAGGGGATGATTCCCTCTATGTTCATGACATGCTTTTGTCACAAATGGTGAACAGAAGGAATCTTCATTTCTTCATTAACTTGTAAATAAAATAGATTGATCATCACAAAAATTAACTGGGCAGATCTCCTGCTCCCTGGTTCAAATTGCCACGCTTCATTTAACTTAAGGTACTGAACACACCTGGCTCTCTCCTTGAAAAGATGAATGTGCATCCAACACCACACACACACACAAAATTAAAAAAACACACATTCATATACAGATTGGAAGAGTGTCTCAGATGTCCTACCTGGTACCTGCTTAAAGTAAGGCTGTTTGGGGCATCTTTTAATTGTGGAAACCCAAGGGCTTTACTTTCGTAAGTGAGTGTTTAAATATTTAATTCCCAGATTCCTTTTTTGATTGGAAGAGGTTGCAGGAAAGTGAACAAGTCTTGAGATTTTCTGACAGCAGTGAACACAACGGCCCTCAGTTAATACAGAGGGAAGGATGTGTTCCTGCACCAAAACCTGATGAAGTTTGAACCATTTTTGGACCATCATTCCTGTGAGGACATTTCCACAGCAATCTAGAATGGGTGCTACTGTCTTGCTCTCCCACCGTAACCTTATACTTGATATTTTTTATTATTCGTTCATGAGATGTGAGCATTGAAGGTTTGGCCTGTTTGTATTGCTAAATCGGAGTTGCCGTTGAAAGGTGAGGTGGTGGTGAGCTGCCTTCGTTAATCACTGCAGTCCATTTGTCCGAAGTGGATTAACGATGTCACTGGGGAGGAAATACCAGGATTTTTGACCCAGTGCCATTGAAGGAATGGGGACATATTTCCAAGTCAGAATTGGAAGGATGATGTTCCCCTGTATCTGTACTCTTTGTCCTTTTAAATTGCAGTGATCATGGGTTTGGAACGTGCTGTCCGAAGAATCTTGGTGAATTTCTGCACTACATTATGTAGATGGTACACTGTTCACTGTTGCTAGAGGGAGTAGATGGATGTGGTGCAAATCTGGTTTTACCCAGATGGTGTCAAGCTTCTTAAGCAGAGTGCACTCAGCCAGGCAAGTGGGGAGTATTCCATTCATGCCTTGTGTCTTGTAGGTGTTGGACAGGTTATGAGGAGGCAGGAAGTGAGTTACTCACTGCTAGATTCCTAGCCTCTGACTTGCTCTTTGTGTGGGAAGTGAATCACAGAATCCCTACAATGTGGAAACAGGCCATTCGGCACAACAAGTCCACTCCAATTCTCTGAAGAAGAGCCCATCCAGCCCCGTACCCCTGCTCTATTGCTCTTACATTTACCCCTGACTAATGCATCTAACCTACACATCCCTGAATACTATGGGCAATTTAGCATGGCCAATCCACCTAAATGGCACATCTTTGGACTGTGGGAACAAACCCACACAAACACGGGGAAAATGTACAAACTCCACACAGTCGCCCAAGGCTGGAATTGAACTTGGGTTCCTGGCGCTGTGAGGCAGCAGAGCTAACCACTGAGCCACCGTGCTCTTGTTGACACTGTATTTATATGGCCAGTCCAGTTCAGTTTCTGTTAAGTAGTAACCCCAAGAAATTGCTAGTGGGAGACAGTAACGCCATTGAATGTCAAGAGGTGATGGTTAGATTTTCTCTTGTTTGAGATGATCACTGCTTGGTGTTTGAGTAGCACGAATATTATTTGCCACTTTTCAGCCTGTGCCTGGATATTGTCCAGAATGTGCTAATCTTCAATATGAGCTGCTTCACTATTTGAGGAGTCAAGAATGTTGCTGAACATTGTACAGTCGTCAGCAAACATCCCATTTCTGAACTTCTGATGGAACAGCTGAGATGGTTTGGTTGAGGACACTACTCTGAGGAACTCCAGTCGAGGGGTCCTGGAGCTGAGGTGACTGACCTCTAATAACCAAAGGCAATTTCCTGTGTGTTTCATATGACTGCAACCAGCAGAGAGTTTCCCCCAATTCCCGTTGACTCCACTTTTGCTCGGGCTCCTTGATGCCATACTCAGTCAAATGCAGCCTTGATGTCAAGGGTTGTCACTCCCACCTCCCCTCTGGAACTCAGCTCTTTTGTCTATGTTTGAGCCAAGGCTGTAATGAGGTCAGGAGCTGAGTGGCCCTGGCGGAACCCAAACTGGATGTCACTAAGCAGGTTATTGCTGAGCGGGTGCTGCTTGATAGCACTCTTCATGACCTCTTCCATTGCTTTACTGATGATTGTGATTGGGCAGTAATTGGCTGCTGGGTTTGATCAGGTTTTAATATGCAGGACGTACTTGGGCAATTTTCCAATCATCAAGTCGATGCCAGTATTGTAGCTGTTCTAGAATAGCTTGGCTCAGGGAGCAGCACGTTCTGAAGCTCAAATCTTCAGTATTATTGCTGGAATGTTGTCAGGACTCAGAGCATTTGTAGTATTCAGTGCTTCCAGCCATTTCTTGTACAATTCACATGGAGTGAATTGAATTGGTTGACGTCTGGTGTCTGTAATGCTGAGGAGCACTGGAGGAGGTTTGGATGGATCATCCACTTGGTACTGCTGGCTGAAGACCACTGTGAATGTTTCAGCTTTATCTTTTGTACTGATGTTGTGGGCTCTCCCTTTATTGAGGATGGGGATATTTGTGGAGTAAATCCTCCATACCCAGATATGGCAGGACTGCAGAGCTTAGATCTAAACTGTTGGTTGTATATTTGCTTAGTTTATCTATCACTTGCTGCTTCTTCTGCTGTTTGCCACACCAGGTGGCTTCACCAGGTCAGCACATCATCTTTAGGTCTGCCTAGTGCTGCTCCTGGCACACCCTCCTGCACTCTCCGTTCAACAAGGGTTGATCCCCTGGCTTGATGGTAATGGTGGAGTGGGGATCATGCTGGGCCATGACGTGACAGACTGTGCTGGAGTACATTTCTGCTGCTGTAGATGCCTCACAGCGCCTCCTGGCTGCGCAGTCTTAAGTTGCTTTGTCAGTTCGAAGTCTACCCATTTAGCATGGTGATAGTGCCACACAACAAAATCATCTCCCCAAGGATTAGGTAGTGGTCACTCTTACCAATACTGTCGTGGGGACAGATCTATCCGCAGTCAGCAGATTGTTGAGGATGAGATCAAGTATGGATCCCCCTATCTGCTGCAAAACCAGTCCATCAGCTATATCCTCTAAGACTCAAACAGTTTGGTCATTATTGGTGCTGCTGAGCCAGTGGTGGTGCTGGATATTGAAATCTCCCATCGTGAGTGCATTCTCTGCCCTTGCCACCCTTAACAATACCTCCAAGTGGTGCTCAACATGGAACAGTACTGATTCATAGTGCAATGTGCAGAGTAGTACAAGGGCTCCTTGACCATGTTTGACTTGATGCCCTGAGACTCCATGGGTCTTGGAGTCAATATTGAGGATTCTTATGAAAGCTCCCTCCTGATTGTATACCACTGTGCTACCAACTATTTTGGTTGTATCCTATTGGTGGGACAGGGCATGTACCCAGGGATGATGACTGGCTGTGGCACAGAGGACCATACCAAGGTCAGGCCGATGCTTGACTATTCTGTTAGTCAACTCTACCAATGTTGGCACTAGCCCCCAGATGTTAAGGAGAACTTTGTACCGTCTACATGGCTGTGTTTGCCATTGTCATTTCCGGTGCCTTTGTTGATGCCAGGTGGCCTGTCCAGGTTCATTTCTTTATTGAGACCTCCAAGCAGTTGATACAACTGAATGACCCACTAGACCATTTCAGGAGACATTACTGTTGGCCTGGAGTCACACAGGCAGCAGATTTCCTTTGCTATAGGGAATTCTCACATGGTTTACAAGCTATCTTACTCCAGCCCCCCATCAATCTACCCAAGAGTGAGGTTTTCTGGCAAGAGGCTTCTGTCTAGAACTGAAGGGTAGTTTTTTTCTGGGTTGACTTCATAGCCTGAATCGAAGAATCGGGTTAACACGTGCAGTTTCTGGTTTCCTAAATTTCCAGTTGCTAAACATTACCTTTGTGGCAAGTAGCCGAGTCAGGTAGATCTCAGACACCATCTTACTGCCCCGATCTCCCTCCTTCTGGTCTCCATGCTCATGGTTCTTGACCAGGTGCCAGACCTTGACCCCTGTCTCCAGGTCAGGAGTGATCATCGGAGTGCGAGAGCGCAGACTGTCAGGGCTGCCTGTATACCGGATCATGGTTTCTACAAGAAAAACAGATGGATTTATGTAGTGCCTTTCATGACCCTGCAGGCTTGAGGCCTTCCAGATGCCTAATGTCTTTCCTGGAAAAGGACAATTAACTGATCGCAGTGGTTGAAGGACAGAGGAAGGTAATTTTCTTCTGGGCCTATACGTAGTGGTTTGCTGGAAATTGGGAACCTTTAAAAAGTGAATTTTCTTCTTATTTACTGTGTAGCGTGAGACTGCATTTAACATCCGTTACAGCTGTAATTAACCTTCTAATATACCAGAATATAAAACTAAAGTGCAGAATTAAAAAGAGAGGTTGTGATGCACATTAAACTAGTATCAACAGTTTATTTAGTGCCAATTCTACCTTATTATCAGGGTACTGTTTTCAAAAGGAAGAGGGATTTTTTCTTCGATGGAATGAAAACTGACCTTCAAAGGGAGCTGGGCATGGGGGAGATGGTTATTAGATATCATGAGGAGTTACCCCAAAACCATTGGTTAAAGAGTTCAGACAATTTAACCTGGCCCTGCAAAGATGATGTTTCAGTGTCCCGGGACACTTAAGGCGAGTTCTCATCAGTCAGTCCTTGAACAGCTGCTTTCTTTAATGGAAGATGGACCAGTACAAGAGGAGGAAGACCCTGAGAATGATTCTTAACACACCGACTGGAGACCAAGATGATACTCCTGCTATCTTAACAGGACCAAAACATTCTGTGTTGTGGTGACATCCTCAGACAGGGGACGAAATGTCTGCAACACAAATTCCCAGCTCGGCGAACAAAACCACAACAACGAGCACCCGAGCTACAAATCTTCTCCCAAACTTTGAACATTCTGTGCTGACAGACTGTGTTCTTTCACATCAGTGAGCCATCCCCAATTGTCAAGGTTCTATGTTTTCTTCATCTAATTAACTAATATCTAAACCGCTGCTTAACAAACTCAACAAAACTATTAATAACTAGCTACAAATCATCGACTGCCTGTGCCAGTAAATGTGAACACAAATTCCCTAAAATCAATAGGACAGACTAAATTACCAACACTGTCAATTTCCCAAACTTAATCCAGCTCTGTGCTAAACAGGTTGACTTCAATGATGTCACTTTGGGAGTGGGGGGAGCACAGATGGGTTACTTTATTCCAATTATATGCAAGGTGAGCTTCATCCAGTCACTATCCAGGGCCCCTGCTCCCGGTCGCTGCCCAGTGCTTTCACCTTCTGATCATTAACTCATCATAAACTTTATACGTGTACAAATGACACAGAAACAAGCCAAAGGCTCCACCTCGGTGTTTACACGCCACATGACATTGCACAAACAGAAGTCACTACAAAAGCTCAGCAGGCCTGGCAGCACGTGTGGAGGGAAATCGGAGTTGAATTTTTGGGTTGAGTGACCTGAAACAACCAGAAGAGAATGGCAGTGTCCTAGTGCACCCATAGTCAAATCTGCTGGTGACAGTCACTAGAACCAGATACGAAGGCTGGACACATAAGCAAAGATTTGGGAGTACATCTGTGTCTAACAGAACCAGGGTGGCACGGTGGCTCAGTGGTTAGCATTGCTGCCGCATAGTAGCAGGGTCCCAGGTTCGATCCCAGCATCAGGCGACTGTCTGTGCGGAGTTTGCATATTCTTGCCGTCTCTGCGTGGGTTTCTTCCAGGTGCTCCGGTTTCCTCCCACAGTCCAAAGATGTGCAGGTCAGGTGAATTGGCCATGCTAAATTGCCCATTGTGTTAGGTGCATTAGTGGGAGGGAAATGGGTCTGGGTGAGTTACTCCTCGGATGGTTGGTGTGGACTGATTGGGCTGAGGGGCCTGTTTCCACACTAAGTACTTCATCAACAGCCATTGTCGCAAGATGAAGAGGATGAGGGAAAGAGTAAATGCAGTTAAGGGACAGCTTGATAAGAACATGAGGAAGGAAGGGAAGGATTCACTGATGGTTTGAGAACAGCATGCAAGGTTATGTAAAACTGAAAGAACTGTGGGAGCTGTAAATCAGAAACAAAATTACTTCAGAAACAGTTCTGAGGGAGGGTCACTCAACTCGAAAGGTGAACTCGGATTCCCCTCTGCACATGCTGCCAGACCTGCTGAGCTTTTGCAGCGACTTCTTTTGTGCAATAATATGTCGCTCGTAAACATTGAGGTGGAGTCTTTGATGTGAATGGCCTGCTTCTGTGTTGTACATGTTCATGTAATTGTACGTTAATCAGCATTCTGCTGTATCCCTCTGCTGTCCCAGCTCCAAACTTATCATGGCACTCAATCCTCCTGGGATATCACTTCACTGTACCATTGAATAGAAGGATGGAATGAAGTTACAGACGGAAATGATGGGAGTGCAAGAACTATTTTGGAAAAGAAAGAAGGGTCTTTTGAAATGAAATGGGGAGACGAGAACTCACCATATTTGCTAGCTGAGGTTCGAGACACAGTCGAATTATTGGCAGCATTGTACGCTGTTGTTTGTTTGGGCACCAGAGCAACTACAGAACCATCTGTCACCTGTGGAGAATTGGGGTTTTTGGGAATCAAACAGAAAATATGGAAAACTCATTAAGCAACTCAGAGACTTTGTCTTTTTTAATTACAAGTAAAATAACGCATTTTTGGAGTGATTACCAGTCAGCAACCTAATCAAGGGATTCAGATAGTTTGAACAGACAGCACTGGATACTCCAGGAAGGATTCCAATCAAGGATTCCAAAGGCTTTGAGCAGTTTGTTCCATCTTATCATTAGTTGGCATAACAACGGAAAGGCATCAAGGACGGCTCTAACACCACTGATCCTGAATTCACTTCCAGGAAAGATTATTTTCCTCTGGCTCAACCCGCATGCTCACTCACACACTATAATTTACTTAGATAATATTGCCTGCTGCCATAATTTTGTGGCATTGGTAATGCAATTCCTAAAGTGGTCAAGGCAATAACATTTTTTGTTAATTTTGAAAACACTTTTGCCTGCTATTCAGTCCTCCATCGTTGGTGGCACTGTGGTACAGGAGTCACTCAGATCATCCTGATGTTTTTGGCTTGTCTGATGAAATATCACAAAAATGATAACCATGAGGAAAGATCCTGGAAGATTATTGGGAGACAGGATTACATTGAAAGTCTTGCATATATTATGCACTGCCTGTGCAGTGGATATTCCTTCTCATATCACAGTTGATCATGTGGATTGACAGAAATGGGCTGTTTAACCCAAATGATCTATGCTGGTGTTTACACACGTCACTTCAACAAATCATCCTTTTATTTACTTCCACTCCTTTGCCCCTATGTGCTCTTCTAGAGTTTCTTTGCAAGCATCGACATTATTTATTTCAACTGCTTATTGTACATAACAAGTTGCATATTCTGACAACACTCTGGTTAAAGACGTTTCTGCTGAATGCATTTTTGGATTTATTAGTGACTATTTTAAGGCCCCCATTGTCATAAAGCAGCAGATTCTTCAAATCAATCACGAGAAGTATCAGAAGAGATCTGCTCTATCGGACCATTTCCTAGTGAGAAAAGATTGATTGTCACTCAATAAACTTGCAGTGATTATGTCATAATTCTTCACCTTCACGTTTGGACATCATAATACAACATCTACATGGTGAGTAATTTTGACTATCGATGCTCACCACCACATCACCTCACAGCAAAACTTTGGCCTCAGTAATCAATAATATCACATAAACACTTTCCCAACATAAGAGCTTTATCCCTTTGTCAAAGCATAAAACAATTCTAACAAAATGTTAACTTTCATTGCCGCCCCACTGGTTTTCCAATTCACAATCCACCTTTTTCCTTAAATGTGGCTTGTGTCTTAAGTTCCTAAGAACGAAATAGTGACAGGGCAAGGGAGGGAGGTTGTTTAGTTGCATGGAAAATCATGGAAAAAGTTAAAGGGAGGGAGGGCTCAGCAGAAGTTATTAAGGCTTCCAGAACATGTAATAAGATAGAGAGTATGGAAAGGCTCCGGAAATTAACTTCGAGCACAGCAGATAAGGGAACATCTATGAGAACGGGAGCAGCCAATGCAGGACTGAGGGTGCATTAAATACATGCAGCATACAGAAAAAGATAAATGAGCTTGTAGCACAATTTGGATTTGGCAGGTTCGATATTGTGGGTATCACAGATATGCTTCTGCAGGGGACCAGTGCTCAGAAGCTAATATCCAATGATAAACATTCTATCAAAAGGACAGATGGATGGACAGAAAGGCCGTGTTTGCCTTGTTAGTAAGAATTGAAATTAAATCGATAGAAAGAAGTGATGTAGAGGCAGAAGGTGTAGGTGGGTAGAGTTGAGGACGTGCAAAGGAAAAACCATCCTAATGGGAGTTATGTAAAGGCCTCCGTGGAGTCGTCAGGATGTGGGGAAGAAAATAAATCAGGAGATAGAAAAGGCTTGAAAGGAAAGCGTTATTATAATAATCATGGGGAATTTCAATGTGCAGGTGGACTGGGAAAATACGGTTGGTAATCGATCCCAAGAAAATTGTGTGAAATGTCTACGCGATTTTTTTTGGAAAAGCTTGTGGTAGAGCCCACTAGGGAACAGGCAATTCTGGATTTGGTGAGGAGTAATGCGGCAGACTTGATTAGAGAGCTCAAGATGAAGGAATCCTAAGGAAGGGAGAGAGGCAGAAGAAAGGAAACTATTAGCTGGTTAGTCTGACTTCAATGTTGGATAAAGTTTTAGAGACCATTATTAAGGGTAAGATGTGGATTACTTGGAAGTAATATAGCCTTGAGTCAGCACGGCTTTGTCAAGGGGAGGTCATGCCTGACAAATCTGTTAGAATTCTTTGAGCAGATAACAAGCAAATTAGATAAAGGAAAGTCAGTGAACATTATCTATTTGGATATCCAGAAGGCCTTTTGACAAGGTGCTGCTAAGATAAGGTGCTTGGGGCAAGGTACTCACATGGATAGAGGATTAGCTGGTTGGCAGAAGGCAGACAGTGAAGGTAAAAGGGTCTTTTTCAGAATGATAGCCAATGATTAGGGGAGTTCCTTAGGTTCAGTGCTTGGAGCACAACTGTTACATAGAACATAGAATAGTGTAGCACAGTACAGGCCCTTCGGCCCTCAATGTTGTGCCGACCTTTTATCCTGCTTTAAGATCAAACTAACCCACATTCTCTTTGTTGTACTATCATCCACATGCCTATCCAAGAGTCACTTAAATGCTATTAATGTATCTGACTCTACCACTACCACTGACAGTGCATTCCGAGCACCCACCACTCTGTGTAAAGAACCTACCTCTGACATCTTCCCGACACCTTCCTTCAATCACCTTAAAATTACGCCTCCTCATAATAAGATATTTCTGCCCTAGGAAAAAGTCTCTGACTATTCACTGTATCTCTGCCTCTCATCATCTTGTACACCTTTATCAAGTCACCTCTCATCCTTCTTCGTCCAGTGAGAAAAGCCCTCTTATTGTACATTAATTATCTGGATGAAGGAACTGAGGACATTGTCAGTAAATTTGCAGATGACACAAAGATAGGTGGAGGGGCAGGTTGTGTTGAGAGAGGCTGCAGAAGTACTTGGGCAGACTAAGAGTGTGGCTAGCAGATGAAATGAAATTTGGCAATATTGTGAGGTTACACACTTTGGTAGGAAGATTAGAGGCATATACTATTTTCTAAATGGGGAAAGGCTTCAGAAGTGTGAAGCACAAAAGAAGTTAGGAGTCCTAGTTCAGGTTCAGGTGGCAGTTCGGAGGGCAAGTGCAATGTTAGCATGCATTTCAAGAGGGCAATCTGAGAGCAGAGATTGAGTGCTGAGGCTGTATATGGCGATGGTCAGACCACATTTGGAATATTGTGACCAGTCTTGGGCCCCAAATTTAAGGAAGGATATGCTGAAATTTGGAGATGGCCCAGAGGAGGTTTATAAGAATGATCCTGTGGACAAACGGCTTGTCATATGCGGAGCGGTTGAGGACTCTGGGTCTATACTCAATGGAGTTTAGAAGGGTGAGGGAGGATCTAATTGAAGCTTACAGGATGCCGAGAGGCCTAGAGAGAATGGACATGGAAAAGATGCTTTCACTAGTAGGAGAGACTATGACCCAAGGGCATGGCCTCAAAATGAAGAGACGACCCTTTAGAACTGAGATGAGGAGGAATTTCTTTAGCCAGAGGGTGGTGAATCTGTGGAACTCATTACCGCATTAAGCTATGGAGGCCAAATCATTGAATGTGTTGAAGAGAGAGATAGATAGGTTCTTGATTAGTAAGGGAATCAAGGCTTATGGGGAGAACATAGGAGAATGGGGTTCAGAAACATGTCAGCAGATTCGATGGGCCAAACTGCCTAATTCTGCTCCTGTATCCCGATGTTAGGATGGAGGGGTAGTTGGAGATGATGTTTCCTTTATCTCGCATTTCATGCAATAATTGAACTGTATATATTTATCTCATTTTCTGGAGCTCATAGAGGTGAGTGTATCACTTATGGGGAATGATATAGTTCTACTTTTGATGTCGAATTTTTTCAGAAGAACTCCCACATAGTCCACTGCACAGTTTAGATGCAGAGTGAAGTTCTCTATGGTCTGTTGCAACAACATGCCTTAAGCTTCCATCTGAATATTATCATCGGGTGTTTTAACACTGAGCTGGTGCCATTCAAATGCTTTGTGTCCTGAAATGGAAGATAAGCCTTCCATTTGTATAATCTTAGTGTAAAGCAGGATGTCAGGGATGGAGAGGCAACAATATATCTTCACTGAACCAACCACACCTTGGGCACAAAGCGTGACATAAAATGGTCAGGTTTTGAGGGAGTGTAATCATGAACAAGGATTTCAGCCCAGCCATTATGTGCCATTGCTCCATCAATGCACTGACTCCCAGCAGAACTTAACATTATCCATTTAATTCCTTTCCCAGAGTGGTTAACACTGCTGCCTCACGGTGCCAGGGACCCAGGTTCGATCCCAGCCTCAGGTGACAGTATGTGTGGAGTTTGCACATTCTCCTTGTGTCTGCGTGGGTTTCCTCCGGGTGCTCCGGTTTCCTCCCACAATCTAAAGATGTGCAGGTTAGGTGAATTGGCCATGCTAAATTGCTCATAGCATTCAGGGATGTGTAGGTTGGGGGTAAATGTAGAGTAATGGGGAATGGGTTTGGGTGGTCGATGTGGACTTGTTGGGCCGAAGGGCCTGTTTCCATGCTGTAGGGTTTCTATGATTCTAAGCGTTATCTCTTCACTTAAATTGATTATACCCAAATAGAAAACAGATGGACTTATTAATCAAACTAATCTTTGTACTAAAAAAGGAACATGCTGGAGAAACTGTGGGTGGGGGTGCTCCTTGATTGAAAATATTAGCTTTGTGCTCTATCTTATTAATTTCAAGCACAAAGATTAGCTTCTAAAATGAAAGCATAATGCTGCAGGTGCTGGAGATCTGAATTTAAAACGAAAAGCGCTGGAGGGGCTCAGCAGGTCTCGCTGTTTTTGTAGGGAGTGAAACAAAGTTCAGAACTGAGTTCCAAAGGACAGCCACATTAAACTCCAAACGCTCCCAGATCTGCTGAGATTCTCCAGCACTTTATTTCAGATCCACAAATATCTTGCTTATAATTTGTTCCTTATTTGCAAACCCTAGATTGCTACAACACAGAAACTTTCATGCTTTTTATACAGGTGAGCATTAAAATCATCAAAGAATGAAAAATATCTATCATTTTCAATACAGGAGCCACCTGTGCTGTGAGTGTGCTAACAGCTTTGGAAATTTTGACAGGATTTGTCAAGGATAACTTGCCCTTTCCGATGAAAGAATTAACTCCTGTCTTCATTATCTCATCTCCAATCCAATCAATTTCTAATCTGTTTTCTCTTCCTACCTCCGTGCTGACAGTCAACATTGTGACATTTAATTTAACACCAATATGGTCCAAAGTCAAATCCCTAATTTAGCAATTGATGGCTTATCTCCCAAATTATTTGCACATTAATGAAGAAAGGACATTTGTATCAGAGGAAACAATCTGCTGTTTGCATCGCCACAAGGAATTAGTCTGACCAATCCAATTCTGCTCTCTCTCTCTCTCTCTCTCTCTCTCTCTGTGATTGACAGCTGACCCAGCACAGCCATGCCCCCACCACCCCCTCCCCCCCAACTCACCTGATAATGTGCCAGTGTGTTCAACCTCTTCCAGTCATTCTCTATCTTCGTAGTGACGTCCTCATCCTGCAGGATCACCCTGGCCATCCTTCCCTGTCGCCACTCTGTCGAGTGTAAGTTAACAGGACGGAGCAGAAAGGGAAAAAGAACATTAAAAAAGGAGTCAACAAAATCACAAAGTCTATTCAGATCAATGGGGCATCATTATCTCACGAAAACAAATACTTCATTCAATGGGGGAGGAAGTCTCAACTACATGAAGATAAGGAGGAAATCTTTTTCAACTCAAAAGCTGCCTGTAAATGGTTTCATTGACTTTGACCAGAAGGTTAGCTTTATTGCATTTTTCCTTTGGAGGTCATTCAAGATGTAATTTCTTTCCACCAGTGTGTAGCACCAGTGTGTAGGTAGGACATAATCAGCAGCAGCCTGGTTTTGTGTACGGTTTTTTTTGTTTATCACCTTTTGCCATCCCTGTTTCCCGTCTCCTCATTGTCCCTAAGGGGTCAATAACTCGCACAGTATCATGGCTCCCAGCACCTTGTTGAATGCTCTTTGTTTTCACATTTCAACCCATCCCTTGATGGCATCCCACTGTTTGGCTGTGTCTTCATCCATGTTTTCAAAGACCACCACAATGTCACCCTTCTCCCATCCATATTAATATTCCCAGCCTTTAACCTTACAGATTTCTTGGTTGTCTACACAGAAATTCCCTCTCTCTGTACCTCAGCCTCTCCTTTTCTTCCTTTGAAATACAGATTAATACTATATTTGACTCAGTCTTTGGTCGCCTGTCCTAATCTCCCTTTATGTGACTCATTGTCAAAATCCGTCTGGTTACATTCTTGTGAAGCTCTTTGATACTAATGTTTTCTTTATTCTTTCCTGGGATGTGTGGCATTGCCAGCAAAACCTGCATGTGTTGCCCATTCCTCACTGCCCTTAAACCGAGTAACTTGCTAAAGCCACATCAGAGGACAATTAAGAGTCAACCATGTTGCTAAGAGTCTGGAGTCACATGTAGGCCAGACCAGGTAAGGAAGACAGATTGCCTCCCCTTAAGGACAGATGGGTTCTTTCAATCAATAATGGTTGCCATTGTCACCAATACTGAGAATAGTGTTATAGTTCATATTTATTAACTAAATTTGAATTTCACCAGCAGCCAGGGTGAGATCTGAACCTGCATTCCCTAATGCATTATCCTGAGTTGCTCAGTTACTAGTCCAATGGCAAAATTCCTATGCCACCATCTCCCAATGTAAATGCAATCAAGATTAAATAGGGCTATACAGTACAGAACAGGCCATTTGGATCAACATATCCATGACAGTGTTTATGCTCTTCGTGAATCTCCTCCCAGATTTTCACATCTAAATGTATTATCTTCAGCCTTGATCCCTTTCTGTCTCATGCATTTGGCTAGCTACATCGGAAATTTTCATACCAATCATTCCCTGTGACTTTAATGTAACAGCAAAGTGAACAGAGACAAAACAAAAAGTACAGATGCTGGAATCAAGGTAAACAAGCAGGGGGTTGGAAGAACACAGCAGGCCAGGCAGCATCAGAAGGCGGAGAAGTCAACGTTTCGGGTGTAACCCTTCTTCAGGACTGGGGGGAGCTGCAGAAAAAGGGAGGGTTGGGGAGGAGGGGGCGGGGTGGTGAGGTAGGTGATCACAGGTAGAGGTCGTACCCTTTACCTGTGTTCGCCTATCCTCATCTCACCATCCCGCTACACCCCCTCCCCCGCCCGTACCTCTCCCCCTTTTATCTGCAGCTCCCCCCACACCCACCCCCAGTCCTCAGGAAGAGTTACACCCGAAACGTTGACTTCTCCACCTCCTGATGCTGCCTGGTTTGCTGTGTTCTTCCAACCTCCTGCCTGCCTACACAGCAAAGTGAATCTGCAATCTCAACCGAAGTGTGCACAGTGCGTTTATTATCAAAGTCCCACTGGCTTTTAATGTGAAAACAGCATCTAACAATGGTCATGAGCCTCCCAACTCTGAATGTTTTCCTGTAATTTACTTGTGGAAAGCTGTGGTGCTCTTGTTAACTGAGCTGCTGGTTTGAAGGTCTTATCTTTCCTGATCTTTTTTCTGGAAACAAGTTTTCCAAAACTGTATCTATAAAATACTGCCAGCTGTGGCTCAGTGGGTTGCTCTCTTGCCTCTGAGTTAGAAAGTTCAAGTCCCACTTCAGAAACTTGAGTATTGCCTTAGGGCTGAGTCGTCAGTGAGACTGCTCATCGGGTGCTGCATTTTCTTGTTCAAACAGACTGGAAGCATTTGGGCTTTGAAGGAAGCATTTATGCTTTTTTTTTGTTAAAGCTAACACTCTTTTGTTTCGAATGAGGAAATACAGGGCTGCTAAAGGCTAATTAACTATGAAAACTGCTCCTTCGAGAATCCATACCCATTCACCCCAATAATAAAAAAAGCCAGACAGGTAAGAAAATTATGGCAAATCGAATGTTACCTTGCTGCCTTGTTTACACTGAGCCTGATACCCTGGTTTTGTTTTAAAAGGGGGTTGGGGTGAGAGCAAAAATAATAAGTCAAGTGTGAAATAAATCTGGCGTATTCACAATGGAGCTCTTGGTGAAGCTGCAGTTAATAAACTGAAATTCACTCAAATACAATCAGTCAATATAAGAGCCCAAAGCCCCACTCAGCCAGAGAAGCAGTACTGTTGAAAGTTACTGTCCTTAGTGATAATTCTTACCCAAGTCCATGTCGGCAGCTTTGGGTCTGTGTGAACAAGGTAAATTCTTGAAGATAGTGTCTAAAATCTTCTCCTTGACCTGGGTGATTGTGTCACAGTTCAGAGTCTTGGTGGAAATTTCAGGACTGTTCTCATTATCAGGATTCACACAGTACAGCACCTAAAGAAATACAAGACAAAGAAAGAATGTCAGGAGAAGTCACGAGAGGGTGAACCCAGTCCAGATGCTTTCCCAAACTTATTCGTGGGTTGTGGGCAACAGTTGCAAGGTCAGTATTTTCTAGCTATTCTGAGTCATACCTAAGGAGGTGCTTGCTAGCTGTCTTTTTGAACCATTGCAGTTTGTGCAGTGATGTCCACTCATTTCCACAGTGCAGTCAGATAGGGAATTCCAAATCTCCATCCTACACTTGGCGACAAAGTGGATGGATTTGTCCAGGTCAAGGTGGCATGAAGCTTGGATGAAAAAGGACAGCACTTCCTGCTGCCCTATCTTTTGGAATGGTCAAGATCACCAATTTGAATGGTCCTGATGATGAAGCTTTGTCAAGTTGGTGAGGGTACACCCAATAAGTAACAGACATTAATACCTGTCCCCCCTCCGTATCCACAGGTGATACATTCCAAGACCTACCGCGGTTGCCCGAAACCGCAGATAGTAGCGAACCCTATCATTTAAATGGAAAACTTACCTCCCCGCAGCCCCTGGAATTATTTCTGGACATCCATGTAATATTTTCAGGCTGTGGTAAACCGCGGATAACTGGAACTGCGGAAACTGAATCCATGGATACGGGCTTCTACTGCATATCCAAGGTGTACTATGGCATAGGGAGTGAATGGTGAAGAGAGTGGGTGGGATGCCAATCAGACAGACTGCTTTGTCATGAATGGTGCTGAAAATGTGTTGCTGGAAAAGCGCAGCAGGTCAGGCAGCATCCAAGGAGCAGGAGAATCGACGTTTCAGGCATGAGCCTGAAGAAAGGCTCATGCCCGAAACGCCGATTCTCCTGCTCCTTGGATGCTGCCTGATCTACTGCGCTTTTCCAGCAACACATTTTCAGCTCTGATCTCCAGGATCTGCAGTCCTCACTTTCTCCTTGTCATGAATGGTGTCAAGCTTGAATGCTGTGCACTTATCTAACCAATAGGTACATTTGCACATATCTGCGTATGTCATATCACACGTTTGACCTTTGCCTTGTAGATGGTGGACAGGCTTTGGAGAGTCAGAAGAGTTACTTGCCATAGAATTCCCAGTATTATAACAAATTATCTGAACGATTGGTCCAGTTCAGTTTCTAGTCAATGATAATGTTGATAGCGGGTTGGGGCTAAGGATGTAATATTACTGAATATGTCTTGGTGAGACTTTTTCTTACAAGAGATGGTCATTGCCTGGCACTTATGCGGTGCCAATGTCACATACCGCTTGTCAGCTTGAGCCTGAATGTTGATCAGGTTTTGTTCAATATGAAAACAGACAGCATCAGTGTCAGAGGAAGCAAAAATAGGCTTGAATATTGCACAATATTTTTCAAAAAATTTTTCATCTGGATGTGGGTGTTTCTGTCTTTATTGCCTTCCATAATTGCCTAAGAATCAACCACATTGCTGCAGCTGGAGTCATTTGTAAGGTTGGCAGATTTCCTTTCTCAAGCAAGGTCGTGAACCAAATGGGTTTTTACAACAATTGACAGTGGCTGTTATCACATGGTTGTCATGAGATTAGCTTTTCTTAATTGCAGATTTTTATTGAATTCAAATTCCACCATCTGTCATGGTGGGATATGAACCTTTGCATGCAGAACACTGGCCTGGGACACCACATTACTAGTCTATTGACACTGCCACTATACCAGCACCTCCCCGGTAATTATCAGCAAACATTCCACTTCTGACCTTACAACGGAGGAAAGTTCTTTGATGAAGAGGCTGAAGATGGTGAGACCTAGATCACCACCCTGAGGAACTCCTACAGAGGAGATATTCTGATGCTGAGATGTTCAGCCTCCAATAACAGCAAACATGTTCCTTTGGTTCGTTATAACTCTAACAAGTAGAGAGTTTTTCTCCAATTCACTGTCATTGAAAAACGACCATCTAGTTTACTACTGCCCTTTCAGCCATACTTACCTGGTCTGGTCTACATGTGACTCCAGACCTACTTTAAGGTGATTGATTCTTAATTGTCCTTTGAAATGGTCCAGCTGTCATTGACTACAGTTTTGTGAGGACTCCTTGATATTACACTCAGTCAAATGCAAACTTAATGTCTACAGCAGTCACTCCAACATCTCTTTCGGAATATAGCTGGCTTAATCATGGCTGTAACAAGGTCATATGCTGAATGGTGCTAGTGGATGTGTGATTCACTGGTGTTTGCAACAAAAAGAATCCTTCTATTGTGGAAGTGCCAAGAGGAATGAAGGTGTTCAGTCACAGTTACTGTTGAATAAAATCTTTTCCAGTTTGCATAGCACAACCATTTCCACGAGGAGTAAATGCCTGCAGAGATTCTGCACCTCCCCTGTCTCCTCCTCCTCTTCTGCAGATGCACTGAGGGCACCAACAGGAGGTGTGGCACTGATAGCAGATACACAGGCTCTCTCTCACGCTTAGCAGCTCAGTCTCGCTAATTTTAAGTAAAGTGCTTCTGAGTGCCCCAATCTGTGCCCGAGGCCATGCCAACATGAAGTGCCAATTCATCCTCTCTCACCTTCTGTGCGCAGGGATATGCGGGATATCACTTAGCCATTCAAAAGACATAGGCTCCTTGTGTTGTGAGTACTGGTCCCAATTCTGCCCAGTCACTGCTAGGAGAAACAAACAGGTAGACAAAGAGGGTCAAGTGACAGTTTTCACTGATGGAAACTGAAAGCGCTCAACTTCTTGGGTGCAAGTGTTTTCTGTGAGCAAGAATTACAATGCAAAGGAAGAGTTTAAAACCAAACAGGCATCCTGACCAGACGTCAACATGCAGGTCAATTGACAGAAAGCCAGAACCCAAACCCAAGGAACTCTGTGACTTTCTTTTTCTTTTCAGATATTAAATGACACAGCACTGGAAGATACCTTGAGGTCCACCATTGCTGAACTAGCTCTTTTCAATGAAGGCCATTCCTCTGCTCTTTACTCCTCCTATTTATCGCAAATCTTTTTCAAAGCTTTTCTTCTGTATTCTTTCATGGGATATGAATATTGCTGACAAGTCCAGTACTTGCTGCAATTCCTAATGGCTCCTCAAACTCAATCACAGCTAGACCATTTCAAAGGACAGTTAAGAATCAATCATATTGATGTAGGTCTGGAGTCACATGTAGACCAGACCAACTAAACATGGCTGAAAGGGCAGTAGTAAACCAGATGGGTTTTTCTTTCAATGGCAATGAATAACAATTGGGATGATTATCATTATTGAGATTAGCTTTCAGTTCCAGATTCGATTTAAACTCACAATGGGATTTGACTCAATGTCCTGACAGCATTTAGCGCTTGCCTTTAAATTACAAGTCCATGACATTACCACTAAAACACTTTCCTGAATAGGTTCCAATCTCACTGTTTGGGCTGCACATTCCAGATTATAACAAGGTTGGAGCAAATTACTGCAGATGCTGGAATCTGTACTGAAAACAGAAAGTGCTGGAGGTCACAGCGAGTCAGGCAGCATCTATGGAGAGAGAGCAAGCTAACGTTGAGTTTAGATGACTCAGGAGCTCTGATGAAAAGTCATCTAAACTCAAAATGGTAGCTTGCTCTCTCTCTCTCTCTCTCTCTCTCTCCATGGATGCTGTCTGACCAGTTGTGAATCTCCAGTTATCATAACTCTTAAATCTGCATCTCCTGGTTACGGATCTTTCCAGCAGTGGGAAGAGTTCATACCATTTCTTCTATCAAAACCCATTGTAATTCTGAGTCTCATTATCATTCCCTGATCCCTGAATAATCCCAGTTTCTCTCATCTCTCTACCATCTGAACTTCCACCATTGTGGAAAACGTTATTTTTTTTCCCTAAGAACTTGTACTGAAGAATCTGTACCTGGGTAACTCGGTGAGTGGCAACTTGTAAACCTTTCGTTATACTCATGTCAGCACATGTGACAATAAACCTAATTCAATTCAACGTCCTTCACACACTCTCCAAGGCCGTCATTTCTAAACCGCTGACCAGATTCACCTTATTCCTGGTTCACCTTTTGTGCTCTGATTCACACAGATTATGAAAGAGATTTAAATCTGAAATCCCATGTCAATTCCAAATTGGGGACAGGATTTCAATTTTAAAAGGCCAATGGAGTGGAAAGGGTAAAACAAAAATGCAAATCCTAGTTGCATGCTTTGTTAACACATGTATACAGTCTTTCAAATGCAAAGCTATTAAAAAGAAAATATCATTAGCATTTATCACTCAATGGTGCAGATCGACACAAACTCTACTTGCATATTTGTTGAAACCATAGCCACCTATCGATTTCAGCCTGGCCTTCAGCCATCACTGCTAATCCCTAGCCATAAGAATAGCCATTAAGTTCCAAGCATCTCACAAGGATAAAATACGAACAACATTACAGTCATTAGGATGCATTATCCAGTCAGGTGTTAATTAAATTGTCACTGCACTGAACCAATCTTCAGCATCTGAGAGATTGCAGAACGTGGACCTCTATCCCCTGTCTGTCGCTTTATGGCCGTCGCCTTCCCCCCATTCCCCCACCCCCAAGTGAATCTGCATCACAAAGCATTTAGGGAAATAACAAATGCAACTCTCAGCAGGTCAGCTCAGGCTCCTCATCAGAAATCAAAGTGTAAATGCTCCAGTTCCTTTGTAAATGATCTGATGGCTGTAAATTGAGGAGCAGATGCACTTTGTAAGCCTGCTGCTTTTACATGTGTGCTAGCTGCTTTCATCTGACAAATTTATCGGAGTTTTTTTCTTCCCTCTTCAAGAGAGGAAACAAAGAAAATAGACATAATAAGAGAAAACCAAACCCTATGGAGCAAAAGCAGGAGCATTAAAGCAGGCTTTAGTTCCAGCTCAGGAATCAGGGAGGCAGCAGAAAGGTTGCTGCTGGTAGTTAATTTAGTCTGTGCACTCTATATTTTATTCCGTTCTAATTATTCTTCAGTCCAGGGGGTGCTGACTCTGCTCTTGCTCACATGGCTTTTGTACTCTGGACTCTTTATCTACAATGTTAATCCTGGCTCCCTTATCCTGTTGGCAGGCCTGGTTTAAGGAAAAGCCATTCACAGTCAGAAGGTTAAAGGCTTGAGCCCCGACTCATGGGACCTAGAGTCACAGAATCATAGAGATGTACAGAACGGAAGCAGACCCTTCGAACGTGCCAACCAGATATCCTGAACTAATCTAGTCCCATTTGCCAGCACTTGGCCCATATCCCTCTAAATCCTTCCTATTCATGATTTGGAGGAGCCAGTGTTGGACTGGGGTGTACAAAGCTAAAAATCACACAACACCAGGTTATAGTCCAACAGGTTTATTTGGAAGCACTAGCTTTCGGAGCACTGCTCCTTCATCAGGTGATTGATCATCACCTAATGAACCACCTGATGAAGGAGCAGTGCTCTGAAAGCTAGTGCTTCCAAATAAACCTGTTGGACTATAACCTGGTGTTGTGTGATTTTTAACTTTCTATTCATGTGCCCATCCAGATGTCTCTTAAATGTTGTAATTGTACCAGCCTCCACTATTTCCTCTGGCAGCTCATTCCATACACGCACCACCCTCTGCATGAAAAAGTTGCCCCTTAGGTCCCTTTTAAATTTTTCTCCTCTTGCCTTAAACTTGTGCCCTCTCATTCTGGGGAACAGTCCGTGTCTATTTACTCTATCCAAGCCCCTCAATATTTTATAAACCTCTAAAAGTCACCCCTCAACCTCTGCCACTCCAGGGGGAAAGCAGCCCCAACCTATTCAGCCTCAAACACAGAAATTCTTGCAACACACTCCACAAGTGCGGGAGTGGGTGCACACCCTTGGGTGAGATACTAAACCAAGACTGCATCTGCCCCCTCAAAGATCCCACGGCATCATCTCCACGAGGGATGAGAGGGCCCTGCCTAATGGTTACCCTGCGACCAAAAGTTATCTATCTCAGTCACCTTTGTGGGATCTTGCTGTGCTCACATTGGCTGCCCATTTTTTAAATAAATATTCATTCATGATATGAGGGTGTCACTGGCTTGGCCAGCTTTTATTGCTTATCCTTAATTACCCAGAGGGCAATTAAGAGTCAATCTTATTATCAAGTGACTCGAAAAGTAGTCTGTCAGGGCTCTGGGATGTTCTGAGGTTGTTGCTTTTCCATGGGTTTGCAGTTATTCTGGCTTTGAAGTCTCTCAAGTGTATTGCATTGCCTTTGGTTTTGTGATGAACAGCTGCTTTCAGAGCTATTCACCTGCTCTTGTACTTCCCTCACACCCAGCTTTCTGAAGTATGCTTCCCTCCCACTCTATCTCAAACTCTCCATCCTTTCACTGCCTAATGCTCCCTCTCCTTTCTCGCTGCAGAGTTTCGAGCAATGAATGCCTTGGACTATCAGAATGTGGCTCAGTTATAATGTTTTCATCTCTTGGTCTGAAGGCTCAAACCCTACTCTCGAAAGGTAAGCACAGAATACAGACTGACCTTTCTGTGCAGTCCGAAGGGTGGGCCGCATTGTCAGAGGTTGGGATGAATGAAATGTTGAACTATTTGCCTCTTTGCTTACAGGGCCAGTCATAAAGGATCAAAGAACAGACAGTGCTCTCTCTGGTGCCTGGGTCAATATTTAAGCGAATAAATGTGATTTTCTGGTCAGTTCCCTCAGTGCAACATATTTGCTGCATTTCCTACGTTACTACAGCGGATATAATTCAAAACTACATACTCGGTTCTGGAGTATTTTGGTTTGCCCTAGGTTTGTGAAAAACATGACTAAAGTGAGTGTTTCTTTATTTCTCTTGGAAGGAAGGAGCCAGTTTTGCTGGTGGGAATACAGGAAGCTTGCACACAGTTACCAAACTCTCATCATGTGAAGCTTACAACCACCAAGGGTCACAAGAAGCAGCCAATATTCCTCCCCACCCTTTAAGTTTCGAAATTTTGTCTAAACATGGCTGTGGAGAGAATGCAGAGGCACAGTACCATAGAAACCCCTCACATCATTTCAGACAGTCTGACACATTGCAGAGATTGGAACTGCACATTTACACAGTGAGCATTTACTCTCTGCCTCTACGCAGCACAACATCATGCCTTCAGATATTAATCGATAATGAGTGAACAACAACAACTTATATTTATGGAGCATCTTTAACATAATAAAGCATTACATCACACAAGTTAGTACAGTATACAGGTACAGAACAATCAAGGAGACGAATAGATGCTATCCTTCACTATCAGGAGGTTTGAACATGAATGTAAGTATGTTACTCAGTTATGCAGAGCATTAGTGAGGTGACAAAATTAGAAATTGCTGGAAAAGCTCAGCATTTGTGAAGATAAATCAGAGTTAACATTTTGGGTCATGTCACCCTTCCTCAGGACTGAGGTCACATCTCAAATACAGGAGAAGGTTCAGAGAAAATTTACTAGATTGATGGTTTGTAGATTGATGGTTGGAACAAATGGCTTGTCTTATGAGAATAGGTTGAACAGACTGAGTTTGTTTTCACTGGAATTTAGAAAAGTGAGGGATGGCTTGATGTAGTGTATAAGATTCTGAATGGTATTGACAAGGTGGATATAAGTATGCTACCTCTTGTGGATCAGTCTTGAATTAGGGGTCGACCATTTAGGTCAGAGATGAGGAATTTATTTTCTGAGTTGTGTGATCTTGTGCTCTGAAAGCAGTAGAGCTGGATCATAAATCATTTGAAGGTGTGAGTAGATAGATTCTTATCTGACAGGGAGATCAAACGCTATGGGGTTGATAGGAGTGTCGAATTTGGAACACAAACAATTCAGTCGTGACCTTATTAAATGGCAGAGCAGGTTAGAGGGGCCAAATGGCTTACTGCTGCTCCTATTTCGATGTTTGTATTAGTCAATAAAATTTGACACCAGCAGGGATGCTAGGAGAGGTGATTGAATGATTAGTTGAAGAGGTAGGCTTTTAAAGAGTGAATTAAAGGACAGGATTGGGTAAACAAGTGGGAAGGTTAAGGCAGGGAGTCCTAGAGCTTGGAGTCCCAGAGCAGGGTAAATCAGGAAGCCACAAATGGGGGGAAAGGCAGCAATTTTGAGACTTGTAGTGTTGAAAGAGGTTCAATATACAGAGTGGCAGGACCATGGAAGGAGTCAATGTAGATCAGTGAGCACAGTAAGGTGCAGTGGACAGTTAGGACAAGGGCAGCAGAACTGTTGACTGAGAGATCATTAAAGGAGATTGAAACAGAAACAGGTACAAATCAATAAACTTCAGAACAGAATTAGGCCATTCAACCCATCGAGTCTGCTCTGCCATTTGATCATGGCTTATATGTTTGATATGTAATATATTCTGATATGTAACCTTTGATCTCCTTACCAATCAAGAACCTATTTATCTCTGTCTTAAAGACACTCTTTGACTTGGCCTCCACAGCCCCTTGCGGCAATGAGTTCCACAGATTCACCACCCTCTACCTGAAGAAATTCCTCCTCATCTCAGTTCTAAAGGGTCAGTCCTTCACTCTGAGGCTGTGCCCATGGGTCATCATCTCTCCTACTAGTGGAAACATCTTCTCCATGTCACTCTATCCAGGTCTCTCAGTATTCTGTAAGTTTCAATCAAATTCCCCTCATCCTTCTAAACTCCATTGAGCACAGATAGCCCTCAATTGCTCCTCATACGACAAGCATATATATACTTATGAAGGTTACTATTTCGCCAGATCAGGGTGCAGTTGAAATGGTGTGTATCCAAAACCTTCACCTGTCCTTTCTCTTCCAGATGCTAACTCACCTGCTTTGTGCTCCCAGCACTTCCTAATTTTTATTCATTAAAACAGCGCAGGTGAGAATTTGATATTTGCACTGCTTCAATTGCCCACAGTGTCCAGGGACATGCAAGCTACATGGATTAGCCATGGGAAATGCAGGGTTACAGGGATAGCTGGGGGTGGGGCATGGGTCTGAGGGGAATGCTCTTTGGAGGGTCAGTGTGGAATTGATGGGCTAAATGCCCTGTTTCCACACTGTAGGGTTTTTACAAAAAAGTCTTTCTGAACACCTTTGTTAGTTATTAAATTAATGGAGCTGGGGTGAAAAGCAATCTGCCTCTCATAAAGAAGACAACCCATTTCATGGTGCAGTTTACATGAATCAGTATCGTGGTCCCTTTGAGGTGAGATTGTCAAGAATCAGTGGGCAAGGAGAGAACATCTCAGCCAAGCTCTAGCCTGACTTCAAGTAATGGCCCCTCACAAAGATTTTCCAGGAACACCTAAAGACCAGGACCTGGGGACGTTGGCCTGATGTTGTCCCTTCATTGCTGTGAAGCATTGAAAGCAACTGTTGGAATGGATTAGCCCAATAAAGGTCAAAGGGTCAAACCTGAGTTGTTCTTGCTTTATTGGATGAGCCATGAATGGATTCCATCAACCCCCCCCCCCCCCCCCCCCCCACCTTATGTTTCTTCCCTGTCTCTCACTCTTTGCTGACTTTGGGTTTTCCCATCTCCTGTCCCATTTTCAAAAGGTTGGGTGACCAACTCTAGGATTCTTGGAGTCTCAAGGAATAAAATTAATTCCTTGCTCAGGGCTACAGACCAAATCAAGGAAAACAATCAAAAGGGTGACTTTGGTAAAAGTGAGATCTTCAGGCTTTTCATTTTCTTAGAATATGTTTTGCCACAAGGTTGCAAAAATAGTGAATAATCACGTGTTTGAATCAAGAATCATCTGAAGAGATGACGAAGAGTCTTACTGTCCTCTTACTGGCCAAAAAGGCAAAATGCTCTGAGATGGACATACTGGGTGACCAATGTTGTTAATATGAGGAGGGGCATAGCTGATGGCCAGAACATACCCAGAGTTACTGATCCTACTTCCAAAACTGTCCTGCAAGTAGTCTCTTGGGTCAGCCATGTCCTGTTGATGGCTCTCAGTGGTGTTAGAATTTACCAGTGTACTTGATTTCATTCACCAGCACTCCAATTTCCTGTTCAGTTTGAAATGTTATCAGCCCAAGACGGTGAGCATTCAGGGATTACTGTATCCTTTAAACTGTCATGTTTCTTTCTTTAATTATTTATACAGGCTACAAATAAATTACCAGGTCATTTGCAGGTCGCCAATCCAGTGAAGTCCCTGCTGAAACATTTATATCATCAGCGATCCACCATGCAAAACTACCATGCAACTGGTTGTTCAGTTGCTGATTGCACCAATAACAAAATGCAAACAAAAAAAGTGACCTGAGCACGTCTCAAAACCCTTTATTGTAAATGAGCTATGCTTGAATTCCAGTCACTGCTGTAATGTCAGAAACACAGCAGAGGGTTTGGGCATAGCACTGACATAATGACTAGATAATCTGAATGCGTGGATGTCGGTACGCCAACCTTCATACACCAAGCCTAATTAGCACAGGGATTGCTACCACAACCAACCCATCTTCAACAACTACCAGTCCCCATTAGCAAGTATTGATTCTCCCAGTCTGACTTTTACCTATTCCTTTGTTTGTCCAACTGATGCTCTCTCTCTCTCTCTTGGCTTCATCTCCACTATCATTTTCTCCTACCCCCTACCCACTTCAGCATAAATGCCAACCTTTCCCTCACCAAAATTAGTTCTGAAGAAGGGTCACGTTAACTCTGCTTTCTCTCCACAGGTGTTGCCAGACCAACTGAGTTTTCCCAGCAATATCTGCTTTTGTTTATATTTCCAGTGATATTGACTGAGATAAATATTGGCCAAGACATGGGCCTATTCCCTTTTAGTTCTTGAGAATAGTTACCATGGAGTGTTTTGCCTTGATCTGAGAGTGAAGGTAGGGTGTTGACTGAGCTTTAATCCATGGTGTTTGTACAGAGTTATCTGACCTCAGCAATTTTTCTCAAGTCCACTTGTGTAAAGAACGAAGACAGAAAGAATCCTTTAACCCATTGGTAGATTAATACAACAGGTCAGGCAGCATCCGAGGAGCAGGAAAATCGACATTTCGGGCAGAAACCCTTCATCAGGGATGAGGCTGGGAGCCTTGGGGGTGGCAAGATAAATGGATGGGGGGTGGGGTTTGGGGGGAAGGTAGCTGAGAGTGCAATAGGTTGATGGAGGTGGAGGCAATGGTGATAGGTCAGAGGGGAGGGTGGAACGGATAGGTGGGAAGGAAACTGGGCAGGTAGGACAGGTCATGAGTGCGGTGCCGAGTTGGAAGGTTGGAACTGGGATAAGGTGGGGGGAGGGGAAATGAGGAAACCGGTGAAATCCACATTTATGCCATTGGGTTGAAGGGTCGCGAGGCGGAAGGCGTTCTTCCTCCAGGTGTCGGGTGGTAAGGGAATAGCAATGAAGGAGGTTCAGGACCTGCAAGTCCTTGACGGAATGGGAGGGGCAGTTGAAGTGTTTGGCCACGGGGCGGTGGGGTTGGTTGGTGCGGGTGTTCTGGAAATGTTCTCTGAAGTGCTCTGCAGGTAGGCACCATGCTCTCCACCCCAATCTCCAGCCCTCGCTTTTGCCCACTCGTAGAATATACTGGCAATTTGCCAACTCTAGTATCTGGTAGCCAGTGTTGCAGAGGTCAATGTCTTGTTTGGTGACTGAGTATACAATGGGAAATTAAAGCAATGTCACTGATGGACAGCCTCATTCAATTGACCGATTGTGATTAATGTTCTCTTCAGCACCACATCTTTGTTTTATTCATTCACAGGATATGGGCATCACTAGCTTGACCAGCATTTACTTCCCATTGCCAATTGCCCAGAGGGCAGTCACAATGCTGTGGGCCTGGAGTTACATGTATGTCAGACCAGGTAAAGACGACATTTTCCTTCCTATAGAGCTCAAGTGAATTAGATGGATTTTTCTGACAATTGGCAATGGTTTCACAATCATGATAAAAGTCTTAATTCCAGACTTTGACATTGAATTCAAATGCCACTATTTGCCAAGGTGGGATTTGACCCTTGGTCTACAGAATATTACCTGGGTCTCTGGATTAATAGTCTAATGATCACACCACTAGGCCATTGACCTATATCATACACTCAATTCTATGAGGGTCCCTGTATGTCAGCATTGCACAGCCATTACAGAGACATTGCCACTCAGAGTAATACAACCCCCATGTTCCAGTGGACTACTTATTTGCATTTTGGAAGTATTTGGTGAGTTGGGATTCCATGTGTTCTGAGGGTAGCTCAGTCATGACATCCTGCACCATTTGCTCTTTGTGCTTTGTGACAGCTCAGCTGTAACCCTGCCTTAGACTGCTGCAAATATGTTCCTTCTCGAATTGTACACTGTGTTGGTCTCTTATGGATTATGTATCCGTACTACACTCTTAGTGAGTTAACTAACTCATTTGACTGTTACTGCTGTGAGCCCCTTGCTCTGATAGTTTTAAAATTTCACTTGTGGGACATGGGCATCATTAGCTGGCCAACATCTACTGCCTGTCCAGACTGCCCTTTAGAATAATTCTCTTTCACTGTCAGTAACACAGTAACTCTGCATGTACATGAAGATGTACACTATGCTGGCCCAATGTTTCTCTTCTGGATCTCTTCAATCATGTTTCTCTTTGCTCTGTAACATCAGCATCATCATTTACATCATCATTATTAACGCACTGATTTCCCAGTATTGCATTCCACACACAAATAGCAACTTCAGAAGAATGTGATTTTGTTTCTCTTCTCAGCCTCACTTATTCACTTTCATCTGACGAAGGTTGGGAAGCCATCCAATTGTATGGAGGTAGGCCATTGTGAAGAGAAATGGGCTTTAATCAAAAGTGACTTGACTTTCCCTCTAAGTCAGTGGATTCTTGCCAGAGAGCAAGCACCTTGAAGAAATACCAGAGGAATGGTTGGAAGAGACAGGTTACTGTTCCTAATTCGGACCCTTAATTGAATTCTGATAAAAGGAAAGGTTTTGTCGAGTGAACACTGATCTTTACAGGGGCTTGGTGTTTCCAGAATGCCTCTGTAAATTGTTCCAGCATTTGCAAAGATTTCAGAGCTTTGTTCTATTTGGCCTCACAGAAAGCAGGGGATCCAATTTATTTCAAAACCATGTTCAATTGTCAAGAAGCAAAGCATTCAAGTAACCCTCAGTGATTTAGCAAGTTGACTCAGATAATGTCAGGGAGGTTGAAGTGTAGAACCATTAATTGGGAACTGATCTCAGATTGAAGCTATGTTCGTGCTGTGGCCCACAATTAGATGAGGAAGAGGTTGAAACCTCTCATTTGCTATCACACAATGGTACAAAGAAAAGGAGCCTATTCACCCATTCGGCCTGTGCCAGCTCCTTGGAACAGTTACCGGATTGGTCCCATTCCTCCTCCTCTTCCCTTCAGCCTTCGGTGTCAGAGAGTTTATTCCAATCCCTGCTGAAAGTTATTATTGAATTTTCATCCGCCACTCTTTCAGGCAGTGCAGTGCAGATTGTACAATTCAGTGTGTAAAGCTGTAACCATCTCACCTTGAGTCTATTCACCACTTACCTCACATCCTGTTCGATGGCTATTTTCCCTGCAGCCACAGAAAACAGATTTTTTACCCATCAAAACTTTGAAGGGGCAGGTTGGCATAAGAGGAAAGAATGGACAGGCTAGGCTTGGATCCGCTGGAGTTTAGCAGAGTTAGAGTCAGCTTGACTGAAACATTCAAGATACTGAGGGGTCTTGACAGGTTGGGTGTGGAGCAGAGATTGTATCCTCTGGGAGAATCTAGAACTTAAGGTCACTGTCTTCAAAAAAAGGGTCAGCCATTTAAGACAGAGATGAGGAGAATTTCTTTTCTCTCTCAGAGAGCCTTTGGAGTTCATTTTCTCAAAGAGTGATGTAAGCAGAGTCTTTGAATGTTTTTGTTTTTGGTAAAGGCCAATAGATTTAAGCAAGGGGGTGAAAGATTATTGGTGGTGGATGGGGTTATGGATTTGAGGTTACAATCAGATCAGCCATGAACTTAATGAATGGCGCAGTAGGTGGACAAGCCAAAATGGACTATTCCTACTCCTAATTTTGTACCTTCTTGTTGGACAGTGCACATCAGGCTCGAGGTGAGAACAGTATTGGTCACTGTCAGAATGTCTCTGTGGTGGAACTGTTTCCAACGTTGACGACAGCAGCTCATACAATGGCTTATTGCAAGGGATACAGTCAGCCAAACGCTGGTGGAACTACGCCCTCAGCACTCCTTAATCCCACCCCTCAAGGACAGGAGGGATGTAAAATAAAGCTAAGCGAGCGCACACATTACTGCCACCCCCAGCGATTCTGCTGGAAATATCCTGATTGCCAGCACAAGCTACTTGCGCCAATAACACACCTCTTGCTGGCACCGTGACAGCTCCACAGTGGAAGAGCTTTACTGCTGCTCAGCAATATGGCTGGAGGTAATTAACACCAGGCCATATTCGCAGACACCCTATCTCAACAGGAGTACACTGTTCCTGTCAGCTGCACAAATTAACCCAATTATCCCCTGACCCATTCACCCTCTCCCCTCCCCCCATCACCCCCCACCTTTGTTTCCTGTTTCATGCCCGAACTTACCAGCGTTTTGTAATCTATCTGCTGCCTGATGAGTTTGTCCTCACTGAGGGAGTAACGTGCCTCCCCTGTGATCGAGTCAATCGGTCCCTTCTCCATCTGCTGCTTGATGGCACAGAACAGCATGAACAAAGGCTCGCCCGCACATTCCTGATCAATGGGACACAATGAGAGAGGTCAGTGTTAGTGCAGTTACACCTTTGGTACAGCCATTACCAGAGGCTCTTGGAGATAGTCAATGCAGAGCAATATATCACTGCCCCCTCTCAAAACCTACAGTGCTGACCTCCACCCAGACCCACATAAAGACCCTCATCGACACCCAGACCCTCACCCACACACAGACCCTCATCCTCACCCATACCCTCACCCACACACAGACCCTCACCTACACCCAGACCCTCATTCACATCCAGACCCTCACACACATCCTCACCCACACCTACTAACAACAAACTTGCACTTATGTAGCAGCCTTCATAGCCACAAAGCATGCCAAGAAATCTCACCAGACCATAATCAAACAGGGTGTCAAAAAATCCAGTGAAGGCCAATGAGTTTTGAGATGGGAAACGAAAAGCATACAGAAAGAGGAGTTGGTCTCTGTGACTGCGATCTGAGTTGCACTCAGCAGGCAGAATGTCAAGCTGTGAACAGATGACAACTCTCCAATCTTAATTGTTCCGCATTCAAAATTAAAGAGGTTCAAAAGCCAAGTCTAGCTGCAGAAAACAGAAGCTTTCCTGTCAGTTTCTCACCAACATCCGTTCACAAATGCTAAATATTCCTTTAAAGTGACCTCTTCTGATACCACCTTGGCTCAGAGAGTCTATTAACTATGTCCACTGCGGACTAATTCTGTACATTCTACCTTTCCCACTCTGACTTGATCGGAAACGATATATATTAACAATGGAAAAGAAGATGGTAAAGTAAAGATTCCCAAAGTGAAGTTTCCTTCAATACTTGGTGCCTGGTTCCAATTCTGTTTAAATGGATGCGTCAAAAATTCAATTTAGATTAGATTCCCAACAAGTCCACACCGACCGTCAGAAGAGGAACCCACCCAGACTCATTTCCCTCTGACTAACGCACACATCCCTGAACATTATGGGATATTATCGTATGGCCAATTCACCTGACCTGCACATCTTTGGATTGAGGGAGGAAACCGGAGCACCCGGAGGAAACCCACTTAGGCGCGGAGAGAATGTGCAAACTCCACTCAAGATAGTTACCCGAGGCTGGAACCGAACCTGGGTCCCTGGCACTGTGAGGCTGCAGTGCTAACCATTGTGCCACCCCTTTCTGGTCTCGGAGTGCAATGTCGAAAAGCCAGCAGCCACATTACATGCAAGATCCCTCAAACAGAAAGGTGAGAATAAACATAAAATCTACTTCATGAAATGCCCATTGCAGGGTAAGCTTCCTCAGGACACAGTGTAGAACTGTATTCCTGCCTTCCAAACACTGGCATGAGATTTTACATTGACTCGAGAGAGTGGACAGAACCCTTGGTTTAAAGTCTCCTCAGTAAGTCAGCACCTCCCACGCTGCTGCAAATGAAATGGCTAAATGAATGAACAATTATCTCTGTGAACCAAAATCTGAATCATCTCATTTCAGCAATATGGACCACCATTCCATACCGACTAGTCGGAGCTATGCTTCGTTTGCATGTTCAGCCCATTTCATGTTCGAGAAGATGCTTGTTTATGTACAATGTGAAGAGTAGTAGAATCGACGTTCTGAGCATAAACCCTTCATCAGGAATTCCTGATGAAGGGCTTATGCCCAAAACCTCGATCCTCCTGCTCCTCGGATGCTGCCTGACCAGCTGTGCTTTTCCAGCGCCACACTCTTCGACTCTGATCTCCAGCATCTGCAGTCCTCACTTTCTCCCCTGCTTATGGACCATACCTAATGCATCCTACGCAAAAACTGACCATGAATGTCAACAGGCCAGTTACCAAGGATGGTATTATTTTGGAGGCCAATCCTGTTGGCAGCCAATGACTACGTGCACTTTCCTGTTTCAGGTGAGTAACTTTGTGAGACATTTTTATCTTCCTTAACACAAATTAACATTGAGCTCAATTGCCACAGGCATTTACGGTGTTCAGCATGACTCAAACCTAAGGCTTTGCTTGGCTGTGCACTCTGTCTATACAGGGGCACAATTTAATTAACTGGAAGTATTTAGTGAGATCAACTGAAATAATAAACTTGGTTACTTGTACAACCCTGTATAACTTGTCACTTCCTTGTAAGTCTTTGCTGCCAAGGGTCAATATCTTTGAAGAACATGTTCATTCTGGGGATGTGAATATCATTGGAAAGTACCCAAGCCTAGCTATTCTTGAGAAGTTGGTGGTATCTCATTTTCTTCCAATACTGCAATGTGTAGGGCAGAAGTACAGCTTCAGTGCTGGTCGGTAAGAAGTTCCTGGGTTTGACCCAGTAAAGTAACAACGAGATGCATCCAAGTCAGGATGATGTGTAAATTGTTGGGGGGGGGGGGGGTGATGTGGAGAATCACAGAGTCCCTACAGTGTAGAAACCCATTTGGCACATTGGCCCCCTAGTCTATCCCTGAAACCCTGCATTTCTCATGACTAATCCACCGAGCCTATACATCCCTCGTCAGTATGGGCCATTTAGCACAGCCAATTCACCCAAACCTATGGGAGGAAACAGGAGAACGTGCAAACTCCACACAGACAGTCACCCGAGGCTGGAATCGAACCCAGGTCCCTGGTGCTGTGAGGCAGCAGTGCTAACCACTGAGCCAGAAGGTGCTGGCATGCCTCTTCACGAACTGCTCCTCGTCATTCTAAGTGGTAGACTTTGTGTGTTTGGTAAGCACTGTTGAAAGGGGCCTGGCAAGCTGCTGCAGTGCATCTTGTAGATAGCACACCATACTACCAGTGTGTCGCAGTGTTGGAGGGAATGAATGTTTAAAGTTTATGCTCTTTGAATATAAATTTTCAAAAAAAAAGTGTTGTGAAGATATGTAACCTCCAATTTAGAAAAGAATAGTGACAGATGGCCCTTGGTTAATTAGTTTATCTCTAAGCTGCATGATGTTTTTTAAAGGAATCGATCGTATTTCCATTCGCTTTACCTCAGAGAAATATTCAGGCGGCAACTCACAGAGTGAAGGGAAGGGGAGAGGAAAAGGAGGGAAACAGACTGAGGAGAGGGCATTTTATGACCTTACCTTAAGAAATTTGTACAGGAGGAATGTAAACCAGTTGGTGAGCATTTTTTCTGCCACAGATTCAGTCCTAGAATGTAGAAATAGACAGGAGATTAAAAACTCATTTTTGGGCATGCTTTATCAAATTACAAGTATTGAAGTTTGTCGAGGCTGCCACATTGATAGCACATTAGGAGCTGAAACCAGTCACAAAGCAATGAATTCACCAAGGGGATTGATGCCAAGAACACAAACTTGCATTCATATAGCACCTTTAGCAGAGTGAAATGTCTTGAGGCAATTCACAAGAATGTTATCAGATATGCAAACCCCTTAGCCATTTGTCCTAATATCTCCTGATGTGATTCAGTATCAATTTGTCTGATTTCCCTCATGTGAAGCATCTTGTGACATTTTGTTAAAATAACGATACAAATGCAGGCTATTGTTGTTGATGCGATCATTGAATCTCAGCAAGCAGGGGCTGTGGGGGCAGCCCTGTGCCTCCTGGATGAGGGCTTGTAGCACCTCTGTCCAATAGGCTAAACAAGAACAAGATACTCACTTGTCCTCTAAATATCGAAAGTATTTAAAAAATCAGCAAAAGGCAACATCCCTTTTCCTACGAAACCATTCATCTTCAAGGGAATCATGTGAAGCATGTTTCATAAATAGTTCAAAATTGCTGAGGTAAGACTTTTTTCATTGTAAGGTCACAGAAGGAACAATGATCTCCCACTTGTGCTTTCCGTTTGCACCTGTGGATATTTCCCTGGGCCCCAGTCGGTTCATTTTTATTTATTCATGAGATTTGGACATTGCTGGCTAGGTCAGCATTTTTTTTGCCCATCTCTAATTGCCCAGAGGGTATTTAAAAGTCAGCCACATTGTTGTGGGTCTGCAACATTTTCGGCAAGGGTCAGTGTCCTGGTTGATATGTTTTGCTGTCACTCCCAGCTCAGAGGTGAAATGGTACTCCCCTACTGGGACTCAGCCGGGGTTGGTTGTTGCAAACACATGGGGGAGAAAAGCAAGGGCTTTGAGGATGGCTAAACTTCATTCCAGCTTGGGCAGTGTGTATTTTTTGAGAATTATTTCATGGTGCCTAGGTTTCACTGGCTGGGCCAGCATTTACTACCCAACCTCAAGCACCTCTGGGAAAGCGGGATTGAGCTGCTGCTTGGATTATTGTCGTCTACGTAGTATAGGTACACCTACAGAGCTGCTAGTGAAGGAGTTCCAGGATTTTGATCCGATCTCAGTGAGGAAATGGTCAACATAGTTCAAAGGCAGAATGGTTCATGGAGAGGAACTTCCAGATGTTGGTGTTTTCATCTATTTTTCCTTTGCCATATGTATTGGAGGCTGTGCATTTCACAGGAGTTCTCACTTTGGTGAGTTAATGCAGTCTATCTTGTAGATGGTGCACACGGCTACCCAGTGCATTATGGTGAATATTCAGTGTGGTACCAATCAATTGGGCTGCTTTATTCTGGATGGTGTCAAGCTTCTTGAATATTGTTGGAGTTGCATCCACCCAGTCAAGTGGGGAGTATTCCATCTGATGTATATCTTGTAGATGGTCGATGGGTATTGAGAGTCAGGAGGTGAGCTACATGTTGCAGAATCCATAGGCTCTGACCTATTCCTGTAGCCACAAAATGTATATAGCTGGCCCAGATCAGTTTCTGGTTAATTGGGACACCAGGATATTGACAATGAAGGTTCAGCAGTGAGAATACCATTGAATGCCAAGGGAGGATGTTTATATTCTCTCTAGTTAGCGATAGTTATTGCCTGGCATTTATGTGGCATGAAAATTGCTTGTCATTTATGAGCCCAAGCCTTAATGTTGTCCATGGGGTCATGAAGCTTGGGGACATAACTGTTTATTTTTTGTTTAGATTCCCTACAGTGTGGAAACAGGCCCTTCAGCCCAACAAGTACAC
Source organism: Chiloscyllium plagiosum (assembly GCF_004010195.1). Lineage (NCBI taxonomy): Eukaryota > Metazoa > Chordata > Chondrichthyes > Orectolobiformes > Hemiscylliidae > Chiloscyllium > Chiloscyllium plagiosum. The sequence continues at coordinate 42,749,685 of NC_057732.1, read as the reverse complement.
ACCGACCCTCCGAAGAGCAACTCACCCAGACCCATTCCCCTACATTTAACCCTGATTAATCCAGGGTTTCCTAACACGACAGGAAATTTAGTATGGCCAATTCACCTAACCTGCACATCTTTGGACTGTGGGAGAAAACCGGAGCACCCGGAGGAAACCCACACAGACACGGGGAGAATGTGCAAACTCCACACAGTCAGTTGCCCGAGGTGGGAATTGAATCCGGGTCTCTGGCGCTGTGAGGCAGCAGTGCTAACCATTGAGCCACCATGCCTGAGGAGTTATAAATAGGACTGAACATTGCGTAGTCATCAGAGAACATCTCACTTCTGACCTAATGCGAGAGGATAGAACAGTAAAGAAGCAATTGAAGATGATTAGATCTGAGAAACTACGCTGAAGAACTCTCGGACAGTGATGTTCTGGGACTGAGATGATTGACCTCGATTAACTATAACCAGCTTCCATTGTGCCAAGCATGACTCCAACCAGCAGAGAGTCTTCCACTATTCTCATTAACTCCAGTTTTACTAGGGCTCTTTGATACCATATTCAGTCAAATGCTGCCTTGTCATCAAAGACAGTCACTCTCACTCTCACCTCACCTCTGGCATTCTACTGTTTTGCCCAGGGTTAGACCAATCCTGTAATGAAGATGGGAGGTAAGTGGCCCTGGCAGAACCCAAACTGAGCATCCATGAGCTGACTATTGCTGACTGACACTTGACAGCACTGTTGACAACACCGTTCATCGCTGCTCCTAATAAAGGGTTGGTTAACCGAGGACTAATTGCTGGCTTGATTTGTCCCCTCTCGGTTGACAGGCCTTACTTGGGCAATTTCCCACAATCCAGGGGAGGTGCGACTGTTACAGATGCTCTCAAACAGCTTGGCTAGAGGCTCAGCTGCTTCTGGAGAACAAGTGTTCAATACTATTGCCAAATGTTGTCAGGTCCCACAGATTTTGCAATCACCAATCTCTCCAGCCATTTGTGGATGTTATGTGAAATGAACAAAATTGGCTGAAGATAGGCATCTGTAATATTGGGGACCTCAGGAGGATTTCAAAGTTTGGGAGAAGGTTTGTAGCTCGGATGCTCATTGTTGTTGTGGTTCTGTTCGTCAAGCTGGCAATTTGTGTTGCAGATGTTTCGTCCCCTGTCTAGGTGACATCCTCAGTGCTTGGGAACCTCCTGTGAAGCGCTTCTGTGATGTTTCCTCCAGCATTTATAGTGGTTTGTCTCTACCGCTTCCGGTTGTCAGTTCCAGCTGTCCGCTGCAGTGGCCGGTATATTGGGTCCAGGTCGATGTGCTTATTGATTGAATCTGTGGATGAGTGCCATGCCTCTAGTGATTCCCTGGCTGTTCTCTGTTTGGCTTGTTCTATAATAGTAGTGTTGTCCCAGTCGAACTCATGTTGCTTGTCATCTGAGTGTGTGGCTACTAAGGATAGCTGGTCATGTCGTTTCGTGGCTAGTTGGTGTTCATGGATACGGATCATTAGTTGTCTTCCTGTTTGTCCTATGTAGTGTTTTGTGCAGTCCTTGCATGGGATTTTGTACACTACATTGGTTTTGCTCATGCTGGGTATCGGGTCCTTTGTCCTGGTGAGTTGTTGTCTGAGAGTGGCTGTTGGTTTGTGTGCTGTTATGAGTCCTAGTGGTCGCAGTAGTCTGGCTGTCAGTTCAGAAATGTTTTTGATGTATGGTAGTGTGGCTAGTCCTTTGGGTTGTGGCTTGTCCTCATTCCGTTGTCTCTCCCTTAGAAATCTGTTGATGAAATTGCAGGAGTGTCCATTTTTGACGAATACATTGTATAGGTGTTCTTCTTCCTCTTTTTGCAGTTCTGGTGTACTGCAGTGTGTTGTGGAACTTTTGAACAGTGTCTTGATGCAACTTCTTTTGTGTGTGTTGGGGTGGTTNTGAATTCTCCGTTCGGTGTTCGCTGTACCATCACGTCTAGGAATGGGAGTTGGTTGTCCTTTTCTTCCTCTCTAGTGAATTGGATTCCTGTGAGTGTGGTGTTGATGATCCAGTGTGTGTTCTCTATTTCTGTGTTTTTAGGAGGATGCCAAGATAGATCATCCACTTGGCATTGCTAACTGCTTCAGCTTTGTTTTTTGTGCTGGACTCTCCTATCATTGAAAGTGTGATGTTTGTGGAGCCCGGAACATCTAGTTGGTTGTCTAATTGTCCATGACCATTCATGACTGAAGTGGAAGGTCTGCAGAGCTTATATCTGAAAAAGTAAGACCATAAGAAATTGGACCAGGAGTAGATCATTAGGCCCTTGAACCTCCTCTGTCATTCAATAGGATCATCACTGATCCAACATTCCTCACTTCCCCGTGACCCTCGATTCCCCAACTGAGCAAGAGTCAACCTATTTCAGCCTTCAATATACACAAGGACTCCGTCTGACAGCTTTCTGTGGCAAGCAGTTCCAGAGACTCTTAACCCTATGAAAGTAGAAGTTCCGCCTTATCTCAGTCTTAAATTGGTGACATTTTGTTCTGCCCTCTAGCCCTAGACTTTCCCATGGGGGGAAACATCCCCTCAGCATTTACAGTTTAAGAATCCTGTTTGTTTCAATGAGATATCCTCTCATTCTTCTGAACACCAGTGAGTACAGTGCCAACCTTTTAGACTTTGCTCATAAGAAAATCCCTCCTTACCAGGGATCATCCTAGTGGGCCTTCTTTGAACTTCCTCCAATTAAGTGCGATCTTTCCTTAAATAAAGGGACCAAAGCTGCTCACAGTACTCCACTTGTGGTCTCATCAGCATCTTGTACTTCAGTATAGAACTTCCCTACTCTCATACTCCAACTTCCTTGAAATAATGGCCAAGATTAGCTTTCCTGATTACCTGTTGGCATGTGTGCTAGCTTTCTGTGTTTCATGCACAAGTACACCCAAGTCCCTTTGTGTTGCAGCTTTTCCCCATTGAAATCATACTCTGTTCTTTTCTTCTCCTTTCCAGAATGAACAATGTTATCAGGTGGCTCAGTGGTTAGCAGTGCTACCTCACAGCACCAGGGACCCAGGTTCAATTCCAGCCTTGGGTGACGGTCTGTGTGGAGTTTGCACATTCTCCCCACGTCTGTGTGGGTTTCCTCCTACACTCCAAAGATGTGCAGGCTGGGTGAATTGGCCACGGGAAATTACCTATAGTGTTAGGTGCATGAGTCAGACAGAAATGGGTCTGGGTGGTTTACTCTTTGGAGGGACAGTATTGACATGTTGGGCCAAAGGGTCTGTTTCCACACTGTAGGGAATCTAATCATACATTACATTTTCCAACATCATATTCCAATTGCCATCTTTTTGCCCACTTATTTAACATATTAATATTTCTGTTTAAACCATTTGTATCCCTCTCACAATCTACCTTTCCACCTATCTTAGTGTCATCTGCAAATGTGACTACAGTACATTCAGTTCCTTCCTCCAAGTCATTAATAAGTATTGTAAACAGGTGTAGTCCCAGCACTGATCCCTGTGGACCCTCACTGGTCTCAGGTGACCAATCTGGAAAAGAATCCAGTATATCCCAGGTGCTGAAAAACTGCACCATGCTCTTCGCAGCCTGGAACACATTATCAATGAGGATGAGCATCTCGCAAGACCTTCCCCACACCTCCACTTCTTGCCTTTAAACAACCACCAAACCTCAAACAGATCATTGTTCACAGTAAAATTCCTAGCTTTCAGAACAACACCATAAAACCTTGTCACTGTAGACGCTGCAAGGCGTGTCAGAGTGTCGATATAGAGACCACCATTACACATGGGGACCACCCACCATGTACGTGGTAGGTACTCATGTGACTCGGCCAACGTTGTCTATCTCATATGCTGCAGACATGATGCCCTGAGGCATGGTACATTGGCGAGACTGAGCAGAGGTTATAGCAACAGATGAATGGGCACCGCACAACAATCAACAGACAACAGTGTTCCCTCCCAGTCAGGGAACACTTCAGCGGTCCAGGACATTCAACCTCAGACCTTCGGGTGACCGTCCTCCAAGGCGGACATCAGGACAGGCAGCAATGCAAAGTGGCTGATAACCAAGTTCGGTACTCATGGGGATGGCCTCAACCGGGACCTTGGGTTCACGTCACACTACAGGTGACCCCACTACACTACACACATGTGCACACACACACACACACTCCGACAGACCCTCTCTCATACACAAGCTCTCTTTCATCCGCTCACACAAATACTCCCACACATGCACCCTCTCACAGACTTATACCCCCTTACACTCATACTCACACACATACACACACTCTCTCACAAACACTCATACCCCACCCTACACACACACATACATACATATATAAGTTTATGGGGTGAATTTATACTTGCAGAATTACATTTTATTTTGCTCAAATACTGCATGAATCCATGTAAGATTCTGTAAATCCCTTTTTTAGAAATAAAATCAATCTGAACATTGGAGCACAGACAGCCTCACACAGGGCACCTCACACCTTCAATGCATTATCTGGGTCGACATGGCACCTATTGTTAAAGTTCACTTGAGAATGTAACTATTAAAGAAGTTCTGGGCTTTACATATGAAAGAACTGAAACCAACATGGTCATTTTGAAAGATGAGAGACTTAACAAACAATCCAGATCTTTTTCAATATGTAATTTCATTTACATCACACTGTAAACTTTTGCTGTAAATTCTGTGTCCTACAATCTTATACTGCACAACCACCTGATGAAGGAGCGGCGCTCCGAAAGCTAGTGCTTCCAATTAAACCTGTTGGACTATAACCTGGTGTTGTGTGATTTTTAACTTTGTACACCCCAGTCCAACACCGGCATCTTCAAGTCATGAAAAATAATCCATTAGCCTCACTCATTGTTTCCTATCTCTAACACTGTGGGTTACGATTTAATATTTTGTGAGCTACCTTGTCAAATGCCTTCTGGAAGTCCAAAAACAAGACATCTACTGGTTCCTCTCTATCAACTTGTGTTGAAACTGCCTGGAAAAGCTCTAAAAGCTAGTCCCAGTTTTCCTTCCATCAAGTCATGCTGGCTCTACTTGATTAGATTATGATTTTCCAAATGTTCTGTTATTATGTCTTTAACAATTGATTCCAGTACTTTTCCAACAATACTAATTTTTAGGCTAATCGGACGCTCATTTCCCACTTATTCCCTCCCCTTTTGAATAGGGGTGTCACATTAGCAGTTTTCCAACCCTCTGGTACTTCTCCAGAAACCAATGATTTTTGGAAAATTACAGCCAATGCAGCCACTATCTCTGTAACTACCTCTTTTAGGATTCTGGAATGCAGTTCTGTTTATGTGGGACTAATTATCTCTGACTCTCACTTGCACACAAATAGTCCTGTAGGTTCACCAGGTTGATGCCTCATTTTTAGGTGAGCCTGGCTTTCCTCCTCCCGGGATAGGTCTCCCGACTTGACAGTCACTGTAGAGCCTAGGAAATGCCGAGTCATAAGGTCACAGCTTGTGGTTGAATACAATTCTGTTGCTGCTGGTGGCATTTGTTTCAAATTTATCCTGTTCAGTTTAATGATAGTGCCACAAAACACAATGGAGAGGATAAAAATTGACTTTGTCTTCACAGGGTCTGTGCATTGCCCAGTTTTACCAAACTGTGATGGACAGATGTCTCTACGATAGGCAGCTTGGAGGTTCGAACTCTTTACAGGTTGGTCCCTCTTGTTGGCTCCCTCACTGCCCACCACAGATCTCGTTCAGCAGCAGTGTTCAGCAATGGGTCCATATTGGATGGGGTCCTAAAATATCCTTTTTTTCCCTGAAAGCTCCCCTTGTGACATTGCATGGAGGCAGTGGTGTCACAGTAATGTTGAACTAATAAATCCTGATGAAGGGCTTATGCCCAAAACGTCGACTCTCCAGCTCCTCGGATGCTGCCTGACCTGCTGTGCTTTTCAGACTTTTGACTCTTAATAATCCAAACCCCAAGGATAATGTTCTGGAGACATGGGTTCCAATCCTTCGAGGGCAGACAGCAAAATCTGCATTTAACAACAATCTGGAATAATAACCTCGCCTGATAGTGACCAAATCAACACCGGCATTTGTCATAGAAATTCAACCGATTCACTGCTGTCTTTTAGGGAAGGAAATCTGCCATATTTACCTCGACTGACCTCCACGTGACTCTAGACCCACAGCAACGAGGCTGACCCTTAGCTACCCTCAGGGCAATTAGGATCAGGCAATAAATGCTGGTCTAAACAGAGGTGCCCATCTCCCAAGATCAAATAAAAAGTGCACTATTCTGAAAACAGTCCGCTTTCAGTGCCACTGCCAAACCTCTGGTAGCACTTCTCATGACAAGTCAGGCGACAGACTGTTTAATAATGACAGGCATGTTAAACATTGCAACCCACAATGTACGCTTCTGCTGCTATGGTAGAGCTGTGTTTAGCCTGCCACATCTCTTTAAGGTGATGGATTCTTTTGCTATAAACGTTCCCGTGTTAATTGCAGGTTAATTACTGTGGGTGAGGCAGGTTTGCAGATTCGAGACTGTTCGTCAGTTTCCACTGCAGGTCGACGTGCAAAATTTCTCTCTACAAAACTAATTAAACCCCAGCCGGAAATGACTGATTTTAGTGCTCTATTTTTGAAATATCTTTAACAGTTTAAAGTGTGACATTTAATGGTGCTGTCGACCCCAGAAGCAGAGGAGGAGAGAGAGAGAGAGTTAGAACGCTGGGTAGATAGAGAGAGAAAGTCAGATGGAGAGATAAGGAGAGAGAGAGCAAGAGAGTGAGATGGATGGAGAGAGGGTGGAAGGACAGAGTAATTGATAGAAAGAGATGGAGAGAGAAAGCAAGAGCGAAAAAGCGAGTTAAGTGCTAGGGAGAGAAAGCAAATGTGAGCTAGATAAATAGGCAAGAGAGGAAAATAAAGATAGATAGGGAGACACTGAGATAAACAGATATATTTATCCAGTATATGTGCATTTACTGTTGACAGTTCCTTCAATGGAGTTGATCATGCAGTGGTTATATTAGTGGATTATAATCTCGAGGCCTGGAGCCATTAGTTCAATTGTCCATCACAGCAACTGGGGAATTTAAATTCAGTTATTTATATGAAACTGGAAATAAAAAGCTTGTTTCTGTCATCATGACCATGGAATACCATCATGAAAATCCACCTGGTTCACCAAAGTCCTTTGGAGCTGAAAAACCTGCTGTTCTCACCCAGTCAGGCTGATATGAGATCTCCATATCTGCCCTGCAGCCCCGTTGCAATCAGGTTTTTGGCTCAGCATCAATGTCTAAAGGACAATGTGGGATTAGATGAAAGAAACGCAGTTTGTTTGTGATGCTCTCTGTATGAATGGATAAAAACAGCAACCAAATAAATGCAGTCAGACCAGGTCACCCAACCCTTGACCCTTCCAATTACTATGTCATTAATGTGAGCAGCCAGAACAACGTGGGGGCTGCCATTTGGGTGTGGAGACAGCCCAGCCCCTTCCCAAACAAAAAAACCTGTCTATTCAGCCTTAATACTGTGGAAGCTTTGACTGGCTTACCTGTGGGACCTTCTAAGCTCACTCCCCAACTTTTGGAAAGTCCCCTCAAAGGCAAAATCATCTCGACAATATGGAGTCGCAACACTTGAACATTTCGAATTATTCCATGTACTAACAACATAATTTTAAGCTTTTTGAGGGCTGACCTGTACAATTACATCCTGTCAGAATCTCAAACAGTAGGTGCAAGTCATTTCACCGCAAGTGTGACTTCCAATTAAAATATGGAGTGAATTGCATTTTAATGCAGTCACAAAAAAAAACTGTCTTACAGTATTAATTAAATCTTGCTTATTTCAATGCCATTGACTGTTCATTATCTCCCAGTCTCTTGGCAGATGAGACGTAAGCTTGAGAGTCAAACGGTTCTTTGTTTAAGTAAACACACAGTATTAAGCTATCTATTTTGATTCACACATAGTCAAATACAAGGACTCTTTCCTCTTTAACGCTGCCATTTTATGTGAATTGAATTGAATTTATTGTCACGTGTACCGAGGCACAGTGAAGTGCTCTCCTCCAGCCTGGGTGTTCTCAGGAGAAGGTTATCTTGCAGCCTCTTTTGCCTCAGAACCAATTCCATAGCTGACCAAACAATTCCCTAATTTTTGATTATGGCATGTTTGACCCTGACTTCATTTGATATGTGCATTTTCCAGCAAGTGTCCCTGAAAGAATGAAGGAACTTGCGTTTCTATAGGAACTTTTATGACCTCAGTTATTATTAGACAGGTAATTTATTTAGGGCTTAGTGGTATGTGGGTTTTGGTCTGTGTGTCTGAAGGGGTTTAATGATTAACTTGTATTTCTGTAGCTGTGGTGATTTTGGTCCAAAATGGTGAGAGAGTTTCTGGTATGTAATTGGGTTTTATTTTTCGTGGAAGAGTTTTTACAAACAAATAAAGTATACTGTTGTGCATTAGACTTTCAGTTTAGACAATCAGAGCTTGACTTATTTTCTTCTGTTTAGGGGAAATGCCAATAGCTTGGGAAAAGTTTTTAGGTTTCAGTTTGGCAGTTTTACAGAAGTTTTAGCTGAAACTGGATATGGAAAGCAGTTGCTAGTAAAGGAGGGAGATAGCTGAGACTAGTTGAGAAATAGCTGCCCTACCATAAGGAGGTAACCTTTAGAGCTCCAGACCAGAAGTGCTTGGTTAAAACCCTGAAGGGATTATTAAAAGCTGAGAAAGTCTAAACTTGGCTGTTTGAAGATTCAAAGAAGAGATGGAGAATTGAAGCTGCAACTAAATTAAACCCTAATAGAAAGCAGAGTTTTCTCTCGTGTCAGTAATGTAAAGGACTGCTGTTAGGATTAATGGTATTGTATTTTACCATGTGTTTCAAAATCTTTAAACTTATACTATACATAAATAGTTTGGGTTATTCTATTTTATTTTCATTTATTTTACGTAAACTTCTGTTTCATTGTTAAAACCAAACCTGCAATGTTGCATGCTTATGCGTCAGTGAAAGACTACCTCTTTAAAACAAAAAAAGAACAAACTATGACTTAACAAACCCAGAAAATGTTGGAGAAACTCAGCAGGTCTGGGAGCATCTGAAGAAGTCATACCTGACTCAAAACATTAACTCTGCTTCTCTCTCCACAGTTGCTGCCAGACCTGCAGAGTTTCTCCAGCATTTTGTGTGTTTGTTCTTTATCACAAGACAAGTTACTATTACTTTCTCTTTCACATTTTTATCAAACTGTCCCTATAGCTCTATTATTTATCTCAACTACACCTTATGGTAGCAAGCTCCACATTCTAAACACCCTCTTGATTAAAGAAGTCCCTCCTTTGTTGAATTTATTTGTAACTATTTGTGACATGTGACTTTAGTATCCACTACAAATTGAAATATCTTTCATACAGTTGGACTATCCAATGACTTCACAACATTATCGGTATATCCAGCTGGAAGAATGTGTTCATTTGCTGGCTGTGGCTCAGTTAGTGCACTTTTCTCTGGAAGTTGGAAGATTGTGGATTTGATACCGATTCCAGAGTTTCAGCATTGAAATCAAAGTGATACTCCAGTGACAAAGAGGGGGCACTGCACCATTGCATGAGACATTAGATCAAGGTTCTCTGGTCTCTGAGGTGGACAGAAATTAGCAGTTGAAGTGACGTCAAAGATGACCTGCGTAGATATTCTTGGACTCCCAACCCATATTCCACCTTCAATTAGCATCACAGAAAAACAGAATATCTGGCCACTATCACGTTACTGTTCACAGGAGCTTGCTATGCTCAAATTGGATGCAGCATTCCTCAATTACAACAGTGAAGTACTTCAAGAATCGTTGTAAAGAATTTGGAGATGCCCAGTGGTCAGAAAAGGGCCTTTACAATGCAAGTCTGATTGGCTGTGTGTAAGAAGCAGTCTCTGATGTTGGTGGAAAGAAAGATAAATCTGGAGATGATTTTAATTGATGGATTTGAACAAACAAAACTACAATACTTGGCATGTGTTCAACAACTGAAGGTGACCCAACACCATTTTTATCAGGACAACTCAGGGTAGGTAGTAAATCTGCTCCTGCCAGCGCTGTCTATGTTACAGCTAAAGTAGCCCTGCAGCAAAGGATAAAACTGGAACCTCGTCCTTATACACGTATAGGGTTTACTTTTGTAGAGATGCACATTATGCTTTGTACACCTTCAATGTGAACCACAGGTAAATCTCCAGTTAATGCCTACCAGCTCAATTCAATCAAACATCCAAGTAATTATCCACATCTATCGTCAAGTTGTCTAACCTTGTAAAGAAGATGAGTGACAGTGACACGGGAATGCAATCTATGTTCTGCATTATTTTAATCAGCAAAACAGTGTAGCGGTGACAAATGTGACAGGGGTGCACGGGGAGAAGAGATTAGGAGCGGCAAATTATCAACAGGCTTAATGGTGACAGAGCTTAACTTAAACTTATGATGTCTAATGAGATGATGGCTATACAAGAATCACAAAGTTATCACTCATAACCTGTGCAATATTAGAACTAAAGATGCAAGTGCTACTGAAATAGTATGCTGAAGATGTTGCTTTAAATTAATACCAATGCTTCTATCACCAGGAGAGTTTGTCTTCCTCATATGTATCAGCTTCTATCTGTTTGACTCAGTGGTACCTTTCTCATCTTAATTCAGATGTGCAAGGTTCAATCCTCATACCAGGGTTACAAACATATAAGCTACTCAAATACAGAGTTATTATTATCACTGCATTGTTGCAAGTGCTATCTTTTTGGTCAACTGTGGGATAAAGCACCTCTGGAACCATTTCAAGAAAAATCAGTCTCCTGGCCAAACTTATGACTTGATCAATGTTACCAAATCAAAGAGATAAATTAGACGTTCATTTCAGTGCTGTTTGTACACTGTACACTGAATAAAACAGTTGCCATGTCTACCTAATGATGACTGTGACTGCACCAGGAGAAAAACAGAATTCACTGAAGTGCTTCAGGATGCATCTTTGCCGTGTGATAAGGCACTTAAATAAATGCAGGCTCATTATTTCCTTATAGGTGTGTTTAGCCAGTTTACAGAGATATTGAATCTAAGTTTGTGGAATAATTAAATATGATTCAGATGTTAAGAGGCAGGTAAGCTGATGCTGAAGCCCACACAGAGCAGAAGCCTTGGGTGAATGTTCCTCTTCAATACAGAGTGGAAATTGATCCTTATTTTAACAAGACACCTTCTCGAAACAAATGGTGAGGGAAGTGATTGTGAAGCTAATTCAGACTGGGAGACAGCAGGTTCCCCAGCTTGTACCAGATGGTTCAATATGCAGCGATAGTGTGGCTGATGATTCGCGTTGAAGTGGCAAATGTACTGTGAGACACAGCTTTTCTGCACAGACTGTCGAAAGACAGAGGGGAGGGGGCAGGGAGATGGTAAAAATCATCCTGCTCAACAATTTTTAGCACAACAACAGTTAACATGGTTAGGAGACCGGAAATCTGTGCTGATATTTTCCGTAAAAAGAACAGGAGGGCCCCCACTCCTTCCCCTCCTCTATCGAGCAGTTTTTCCCGGAATGCTTTTCACCCCGGTCAATTGCATTCACGTTTCTGCCTGTGGAAGGAGTTCAATCCAAGCTCCATCAATCCCACTATGGGCCAGTCAACCAAGGGGAGCACCTCTTTGGTATTCCAAAAGGGAGCAGTCCAGGAGCTCCAAGCTGTTGCAGCACGTTCGATGTTCAGTCAGAGCACTCATTGGGATATGTATTCAGCTGCATTGCTACCCCTGCAGGGATCCATTTCAATGGGACATGCAAATCTGACCTGCAGTATGCCCTCAGCTTTCCATATGTAATCATCAATTAAAGCACACTTCACAACTCCAAAAGAACAATGAGAGCTGGGCATGGAAATTACCCATCCCTTCATCATTCAACTATGATCTACTCGCAATCGCTCCAGCTAAAATGCCATGGAGAAACACTTGTATTCGATGAAAGCACTCTCCGTCTGTTATATGGGAATCAGGTCCCAGACCTTCTGCTGTTTCTGCAAGCTTTCAGTATCTGGAAGTTGATTTACTGCTGCGTTTCATCAATCGTGGATGTGCAATGGTAAGGTTATTATAGACACTGTCCTCAGGGACAGCGAGCAGGAGTAAATACTATCAACACCCCCCCCCCCCCGCCGCTCTCTCCCCCCCAACGCTTAGAGCACATGAACCAATGAGTCGGAGTCCTCCCGCCCCCCGCCCCCCCTCCCCCTCCCCCTCCCCCCCTTGCTCAAAGCCAGCTCTTGGTCACATGACCCAATGCACCCTTCTTTGGCTCAGCCTCAGTTTTGATCCAATGTCCGTTCCTGGGGATATTTCATGACATGATGGCAGGAAAGTGGTGCTGAAGACGAGCAGATCAGCCATTATCTCACTGAATGGGCCGAATGGCCTACTCCGGCTCCGAAGTCTTATGGTCTTAAATGCAATTGGGCAATTAGATCAGGTGAATGACATCACAGCCCTCGACTGATGTTAATAGACAGTTGAATTTATACATAAGTCTGTAAAACTTTCATTTTGATTGTCATAAATACATAGCATATACAGTTCAATTTCATAAACTGTTTCTGATCTTTCTCACCAGGGTATTGACTTCATGGACTGACATTCATTGTCATCTGCCCTGCTTTTTCAGTCATGAGTATTGTGGATCCCTTTCCTGATTTGCCACACCAGTTTCAACGGAGGTAGACAGTCCAGAAAATCCTGCTGCTTCTATCTTGTGGTCATGACTGTAGTGTGAGGCAAAGCAGTTGCCTCTTTGTGCTTCCAGTTCTCTCTGTGCTCAGCAGCATGGTCAAACACAACAGTCCATCCTTTTCAAAGGGAAGCCCCTCTGGTTAATATAGTTGGAACTGTACAAACAGAAAAAGGAGTACCCGCGATGAGAGGTGTCTCCAAGATGGCGGACGTGGCATTGCAGGTAACAGTGTTGGAGAAGCGCTGATGAAGGGATACTGGCAACCAGGAGATCCTGGAAGATCACCATCAGGAGGGAGTGGGAGATGTTAGCTGTGGGTGGGTAATTCCCAGCCTCTAAAGCTGGGCACCTGGCAACAGTCTTAAAAACCCACGTCATTCACTAATGCCCTTCATATAATCCCTACGTAAAATCCCTAAAGTGTGGAAACAGGCCTTCGACACCGACCCTCCAAAGAGTAATCAACCTAAACCCATTCCCCTACCCTATTATTCTATATTTACCCCTGACTATGCATCTAACCTACACATTCCTGAATACAATTTAGCACGGCCAATTCACCTAACCTGCACATTGTGGGAGGAAACTGGAGCACCCAGAGGAAACCCACATAGATGTGGGGAGAATGTGGAAATTCCACACACAGTCGCCCAAGGCTGGAATCAAACCCGGGCCCCTGGTGCTGTGAGGCTGCAGTGCTAAGCACTGAGCCACATGCTGCCCTTCAGGGAAGGAAATCTGCCATCCTTCCCAGTCTGGCCTACAACTGACTCCTGACCCATAGCAATGTGATTGACTCCAAACTGCCAATTAGGGATGGGCAATAAATGCTGGTCCAGCAAGTGACAGCCAGATCCCATGAATGAATTAAGAAAAGCCTAAGACCTGACAAGTGTGGTCAAGGTCAGCGAATACATCACATGACATCTTATACACATAACAACACCAATCTGCTCAACTAACCACACAACTCTCCTGTAGAATACCAGACTGACACCCAGTGCTCATGTTAAACATGCAGATAATCCAGCTGAACCGCAGAAATCTGTCAATGTTGCTAACTTTCAATACCTCCATCTCTCTCCCCCTCTACCTCTCACCCCACTCCATCTCTCACTCCCCTCAACCTCTCATCCCCCTCCATCTCTCAACCCCCTCAATCTCTCACTCCACTCCACCTCACACTCCACTACACCTCTCACC
>NC_057732.1:42712896-42731137 GCF_004010195.1 Chiloscyllium plagiosum | reverse complement strand
CACTCCCTCCCTCTCTCACCCCCCTCTACCTCTCACTCCCTCCCTCTCTCACTCACTCCATCTCTCACCCCCTCCACCTCTCACTCCCTCCATCTCTCACCCGTCCACCTCTCACTCCCTCCACCTCTCACTCCCTCCACCTCTCACCCCCACCATCTCTCACTCCCTCCACAACTATTTGAGAATATCTGAGCAGGAACAGGCCAACTGGCTCTTCAAGATTTCTTCACGACTCATGGCGGATCTCGCTGTGGTCTCGTCTCCACGCTCTCATGACCGCCTTGCCTGTCAATGATGAACTAAATCAGAGTTGAATATTTTTAAAGACCCAGCCTCCACTACCTTCGAGGGATGAGAATTATACAATCGATTATTTTCTGAGAGGAGGAAATTCTCCCTATCTAAATTTTATAAGCGAGAATTCTCATTCTTTTTATTCATTAAGAAGATGGGGGCATCACTAGCTAGGTCAGCCAGGCCCATCCCTAATTGCCCAGAGGGCAGTTGAGAGTCAACCACATTGCTGTGGGTCTGGAGTCACATATAGGCCAGAAGAGGTAAGGATGACATTTTCTTTCCCTACAGGGCATGAGTGAACCAGATGGATTTTTCCTGACAATTGGCATTTTCATGGCGGTCATCAAGATTTTTAATTCCACATTGTTGTTGATTTCAGATACTACAATCTGCCTTGGCAGGATTCAAATCCAAGTGCCCAAAATATTACAGGTTTCTGGATTATTATTATTATTATTGCGATAATACCACTAGCCCATTGCCTCCCCTTAGATTATGTCCCCTAATTTTAATCTTATCCAAACAACAAATGACTCCCTGCTATCCAACCTACTCAGTCCAATCAGTACCTTGCAGGTTTCAATAAAGTCACCCCTCTTTCTTCTCAACTCCAATGGGTAATGGCCTAAATTATTCAATCTTTGCTCATAAGACAAGCCCTTCATCCTAAGAGTGAGTTGAGTGCATCTCCTCTGCTGCTAAAGCAAATATACATTTTTCTCAAATAAGGAGACCAAAGCTGGACACAATACTCCAATTGTGGTCTCACAGTGTTCTCTATAGTTGTGCTAAAACATCCCTATTTTTATATTATAATCCCATGCCGATAAATGACAACATTTCATTTGTCCTCACGGTGACTTGCTGCATCTGCATACTAAATTGGTGTGATTCTTCTATCAGGACATTGAGATTCTTCTGTCCCACAGAATACCACTCAGTTTAGAAATTACAGGTACATCAGCCAAATGCATTGCTACACAAGCACTGACATCCAGCCTGCGTTCTCTGCCGCTCTGAGGGTAGGGTGACAACATAATAAAACAAAGCAGAGCAGAACTGAATGGGATAAGGGTGACTCCATTTCCCTAGACCAGTGGAGGAGATAGTTCGCTATATCAAGAGGACAGCTGCAGCTACACCCTTACTCTCCAAATGTCATTGAGAGTTTTGAGGATGGCAGAATCTTCCTGTCACATGTTCTTTTCCAGTTCCCAGCTCCTCCCCATCCTGCTACCTGGCATCAAGCTGCTGACAGTGTGACCCCAGGACCTCTTGCTTCTCAGTTCCCTCTTGCCCAGAAACCTTTCCTTCCGGATTGCTGCTTTCAGACTCCTGGCCAGCTCTATAGTCCGAAGAGAAGCAAGTACACAGCACAGCACTGACAAAGAGGTCCTTTAACAGTCATAGAGTCATAGAGATGTACAGCACAGAAACAGACCCTTCGGTCCAACTCGCCCATGCTGACCAGATATCCTAACCTATTCTAGTCCCATTTTGCCAGCATTTGGCCCATATCCCTCTAAACCCTGCCTATTCATATACCCATCGGATGCCTCAGCCACCCAGATACTGGCACTGCACATAACTTGGAGGCGAAGGGATTACCACACAGTGAAGCACGAGGCAAGAGCAGACTGCAGCCAGGTCAGAGTAAAGGATGGCACATGTGCCAGTGCAGCAGAGGGTGAGGTGGAACAAAAATTCTACTTCAGAGAAGGTAGATGCGGGCCTCATTGGACAGTGTACAAAGAGAATGCAATGTACATTGAATGGGGTACACTGGATGCATTGCCTAATCTGACAGACACCTCTCAGTCACACCTAAGCGCATGGATGGAGGCGTGGTCCAGTTCCAAGCTGACAGAGACCGTCACTGCAGCGTATGCCCTCCTCACAGCCTCTATTCTATGTCCCTAATTTGCCTCAGATCCAGGGGCACTGCTCCTGCTGTCATTATACCTGTTGCAGTCACAGTAGGGACAGGTCAATGAGGATGCAGCAACACACACTGTCGAATACAGGAACTCACTGCACCAACTCCAAAAACACTGCGGAGGATTCCTGGACCCCTTTCAATCACAACATCTCTTTACAATGAGCTGATTGGCAATTCGTGGGCCCAGTGTTTTAGGTAGCTCCCGTGCAGGACCCACCATGAAACATAATGCCCACTTTCTACTCAAAGCGTTGTCCGAATTTGTGGCCTAGACCTGCCCACAGCAAGGTGGGTACCCTGGCGCTGCCTCCTCTGGTGGGATTTCATGACCCCAGGGTCAAGTCCTCTCATTGGCTTCCAGTACACACTATCCCACTGGCATGGGTACTCAACTCAAGGATGTGTGCCACACAGGCTGGCAGGGAACTGAGCTGAGCAAAGTTGTATGGGGGCTTCATAGTGCAGGTGAATTTCATGCCTCAGATGTCTTGTAATTGTCAGGTTTTTTTCAGTGAAACTCTGCCTCATATGCAAGGAAGAGGAGACACCTTTTGATCTGGATCACAGTTATTGCTGGCAGGAAGCAAGGCATCTGCTGAAAGATTTGCACATGCAACATTACCTGAACATTTTTTTTTGAACTGGCTGGAAGAGGTCCAAGTCTATCCCTTCACAACTTCACTTGCTTGCATTTTCAGCAAAGCTCTCTCTATCTCTTCAACATGTTCTGCTTGCTTCTTCACTCTTTACCTTGTGCCCCTTGGTATCTGAACATGTTGCCTCCGTCAGTAATAGATCACTCCTCATAAGAGGTGTCAATTTTCAACCAAGACCTGATCAGCCGTACTTGCGAATGATACCTAAGAAAACAAAGCCGGAAAGTCCTACCTCCTCAGCAGAAGTTTGGGGTGGTTTTTGCTTTCCAGGTTCTTGTCAATAAGGTCAGAGAGCAGCTGCTTCAGGACATCGGTGGCGTACTCCAGTTTCGTCTGAAGGACGGTCATGATTAGTGAAGCCACATTCCCTCGGTCCCTCATGGAGAAACTTCGCTGGGACTCCAGCGTCCGAATGAAGGTCAATAAGAAGATTTTGTTGTTGATCAGCTGGCCAAACAATGTCAAGCCCTTCTCCACTCGCTCCTGTCTGTAACCGGGAACCTTGGGGGGCAGACAGACATCAAATCAATAATCAAACCCCTGGAGCAATCAGCAGCAAGTCCTTCTTGGCCTTGTACCAGCCTCAATTCTCTCCAACCACCTCCCCCAACCCTCCCCAAGTCACAATATTTATACATAAAACATTATTTCTGCAGCTATACCATAACATTAATGCTTACAGCATATGCAATGGATGTATGCAGGAAGTAAAACATATGATCACACAAACATGAATAGGCCATTCAGTCCATCAAGTCTGTCACACCATTCAATATGATCACGGCTGATTGATTTAACGCTTTTTACTCACCACACCCCCCCCAAAGCCCTACCTGCCGTTGGTAATCAGAAATCAATCACTACCCTAAATATACTCAAAGACTGAGGCTGTGTTAGGGAATACCAAAGCTCCCCAACCCTCTGAGTAAGAAACTGTCTTCTCATTTTCAATCTCAGTGGTATCCCTCCTTATTATGAAACTGTGAGCCTGGATTTGGACTTCCAAACAAGGAACTCTTTCACCCCTTTCAGCAAAACATGCAAATCAATGTTAAAATCTAAAAAATATAGTTTACCAAAACAAAACCTATCAGCCTGGTTGAGTGTCATTGAGCCCATCGACTGAAAAGTTAATAACTATGCTTCATGAACTATTGGTGCATTGAAGAAAATGAGGAGCATCAGAGACTCTATTGGATCATTAAGGCTCAACCAACCCCCACAAACCTTTCCACCACATTTATGTCTGAGAAATATGTGATGATTTCAAATTCATGACTACTGAATCTCAATGTCCAAAATCTGGCCAATAGGCTCAGAAAGCAACTGTTTTAAAATCTCCGTGGTGTAGCCAATAGGATTGCCAACAGTAAAAGATTCTAAGGCAGAAGCTGGATATTCTTTGGTAAGCAACTTATCCCCTGACACACCAGAGTCTGTTCACCATCCACAAGGTACAAGATAGAGGGTGATGGAATACTCTCCATTCATCTGCATTAGGGCAGCTCCAACAACACTCAAAATACACATCCAGGTCAAAGCAGCTTAAATTTTCCCTTATCCACTGGATTCACAATCCCAACCACAGAAGGCAGATGAAAACATCACTGACTGTAAGTTCCCCTCCAAGTCCAGTCTGGTCCCCAAGTTCAGATTTACCAGAAGAGTTCCAGAGATGAGGAATTTGCTCATTTGTACATCTCCAATGTATATTCCTTGATGGTTGTCATGGTTCCAAGTTTACGCATTATTTACCTTCACAGATAAGTCTTGGGAAGTTGCCATTAATCACTTCCATTCAGGGTTGAAGAACCCAACTTCCCCCTGTGAACTTGGAGTTGTCTGGAATAGATCATGCCATTTCCTCTCAGTACCACCTCAAACTGAGCTGGGGGCATAGGGCCAACAGAATAAAAAGCACTTCCCTTACCTCAGTCTGGGTCAGATTTGAATGAAAACCCAGAGGAGGAAACCCAAGTGCCTGATCTCCTGCACACCCCATTGTCCCTGTAAATTACTTTTGAATGTTGAATGAGTGCAGCTACTTAGTACCAGTTTTATGAACTTGCTCAAGGAGGAGAATTCATTGAGGGGCAAGTTCAGAAAGACTAACATTAGCTGCATAATACCTTATTAAGAACTTCCTACGAAAGCCTACGGCAGGTTAGAGCTGTAGAATTTAAACTGAGTTCAATTCACTTTTGAAACACTTGCCGTGACAAGTACTTCCACCTCCTCACAGCCTCATTAACAAACTGACGGCTTGTGACGTTTAAAGCCATTTTCTGTGGTAAACAAGACAAAGTATTATCTTAATCGAAGAGAATTAGTTTATAAATAATTGCAAACCGTATTTTCTACCTTGGTGCAACAAACCTGTGCAGGACGCCCAGGGCTAAATATATCGCGGAAAATTTTATTGCCAATCTTGTCTGACTGGAGTTAATTAGGAAAGCAATTCAGAAATGGACAGTGTCTGGGGCCTGATTTAATTCTGCAGTTGCACAAGTGTTTTTCAATTTGGTTCAGAGACAAGAAATAGAGAAGCACTAAAACAAATTTAAGAGTGTCTGTGCCCAACGCACCAAATTGTCACTCAAAACCTTCCCAACTGACAGCTTCGTCCAGTGGGTTGCAATTCACTGATTTAGAGACAGGAATGTGTTGCAGGAAATCTGAGATTAAAGACAGACAGTGCAGGGGGATCAAGGAGCATGTTAACGCAGTATCCCACTTCCAATCGCAGCCTAGCCCCACCAAATCTCATCAATGAGTGAGGTGTCGGGCCTCCATTAGAAAATTGTATTCAGTTCCGGTTTCCTTGCATCACTGCACACAGCGCTCATCCTGACTGTTTTCGGGTAAATTCTATCACCATATCCTTCCTTATCTCTGATTTGGAGGTGCCGGTGTTGGACTGGGGTGTACATAACACCAGGTTATAGTCCAACAGGTTTATTTGGAAGCACTAGCTTTCAGAGTGCTGCTCCTTCATCAGGTGGTTGTAGAGTATAAGATTCTAAGAATTTATAGCAAAAGTTTACAGTGTGATGTAACTAAAATTATATCTTGAAAAAGATCTGATTGTTTAAGTCTCTCATCTTTCAAAATGACCATGTTGGTTTCAGTTCTTTCATATGTAAATCCCAGAATCTTTTTTAAAAGTTACATTCTTCCAAATAAACCTATAATCTGGTATTGTGGGATTTTTAACTTTGTAAACCCCAGTCCAACACCAGCACCTCCAAATCATGATGACCATTGACACCACAAACTGCCGGCTTAAAGTGGAGAGGATCTCCAAGAAGATTGCACTTATCGACACAGACATCATATGATTCTCAATGGAATTAACTGTCCACAATATCATTTTATCCAAATTCAGAATAATCTTAGATACAGGAGGTGATACCGTCCCAAGTGAATAAATGACCGAACAGGGAACTCTGGGGTGGCACGACGGCTCACAGCACCAGGGACCTGGGTTCGATTCCATCCTGGGGTGACTGTCTATGTGGAGTTTGCACATTCTCCCCATGTCTGTATGGCTTTCCTCCATACAGTACAAAGTTGTGCGGGTTAGGTGAATTGGGCATCCTAGGACAGTGTCAAGAAGTGTGGCGCTGGAAAAGCACAGCAGGTCAGGCAGCAGCTGAGAAGCCGGAGAGTTGACATTTCGTGTATACACCCGTCATCAGGATTGTGCAGGTTTGGTGGGTGAGTCATGGGGAATGCAGGTGATACGGTAGGGGGTGGTGGGTCTGGGTGGGATGTTCTTTGGAGGGTCAGTGTGGACTCGAAAGGTCGAATGGCCTGCTTCCACACTGTCAGGATTCCATGATTTGGTGAGTGAGAGCTGGTCCTATTTCTGTGCAAGGTCAGCTTATATTCAATAGATACCGGGTAACGTTAATCTGAGCCGGACTGGTCTCCTGGACAAATTTTGAATAATTAAGGACATCAGGACGATATTTCCCAGACATGTTTTCCCCACCACTGCTGCCTGCATCTAAACTGGCACCCAAGTCCTGGTCCCTCTTCCCCTGTGCTCACTGACCTAAAGTTGCAAATATTGAGGGAATCAAGTGTGGATATGTGCTTGTTCCAGAAGCGGAAAACAGCAGCTCATATGAATTGAAGACTGCTGCAGAAAATTTCCGTATGTTGGGCATTGGTGAGGAGGGGTACGGTCACAAGAATCTGACACTCAACCAAATCATTCCAGCCTCCTGTGCCAGGATGATGACCTCACAAAGCTCAATGCCATTGGTGGGTTGCCCATCCACAATGAGAAGTTTACTGTTGAGCATTTCCAATTGAAGCTCAAAGGAGCTGGTCCCCTATTTATGGCCAATACTAGGCCAAACACAAGTGGAACCCATTTCTTTACACGCACTGCAGATACAGTGAAAAATTGCAGCATGCTGCTGTGCAGAGGGAACTGGGCATCCTTGTGCATGAACCACAAAACATTTGTAGGTGCAGCCAGTAACTAAGGCGGCAAAGGGAATATATTCCTTCATTGCTAAAGGGACAGAGTTTAAAAACAGGGAGGTTATGCTGCAGCTGTGTAGCGTGCTGGTGAGGCCACACCTGGAGTACTGTGTGCAATTTTGGTCTCCTTACTTGAGAAAGGATATACTGGCACTGGAGGGGGTGCTGAGGAGGTTTACCAGATTGACTCTAGACTTGAGAGGGTTGGCTTATGAGGAGAGATTGAGCAGACTAGGACGAGACACATTAGAATTTAGTAGATGGATCTTCTGAAACATATAAAGTTATGAAGGGAATAGATAAGATTGAAGCAGGGAGGTTGAATCCACCGGTGGGTGAAACTAGAACTAGAGGGCATAGCCTCAGAATAAAGGGGAGCAGATTTAAGACTGAGTTGAGGAAGAACTTCTTCACTCAGAGGGTTGTGAACCTGTGGAATTCCCTGCCCAGTGAAGCCACTGAGGCTTCCTCATTGACTGTTTTTAAGGCAAAGATTGATTATTGAACAGTAAAAGAATTAAGGGTTACTGTGAGAGGGTGGGTAAGTGGAGCTGAGTCCACAAAAAGATCAGCCACGATCTTACTGAATGGCAGAGCAGGCTCAATGGCCCACTCCTGCTCTTATTTCTTCTGTTCTTATGCTCTGATTTCCTGGCAATGCCCCTGCCTCAGAACCAGAAGGCCTGGATTCAAACCCCACCTACTCCAGAAGTGTGTCACAACACATCTGAACAAGCTGATTAATAAAAAGAATCTAAATAAAAAATAACTGGTTACCCTAATGGGGGCTGGATGCATTACTTCCCATGAACACTACTGTACATTGATTTAGCCCCCTCCCTTGGTTCTCTCCCCTGGGCCCTTTTTGGATTTCTGTTATTGTCATATTGTCCCTGATAGGACAAAGCCCCAATGCTATCACACAGACCAACCTGATTCAGGCCAGTGAGTTTATAATTTACTTAATTGGGAGATTTGTTAACTCAGCAGTGGTTTGAAATAAATAAATAAGAAGTGGTTTCCCTAATCTGGTGGCACAGTGGTAGTGTATCAGTCCCTAAAGGTCAGATGTTTCTGGTTTAAGTCCTGTCTGCTCCAGTTGTGTCTTAATGCACAGGTTGACTGATTGAAATGAAACCATGTTTGGAAAAAGAATAACTGATTTCCACCTGGCAAAGAGCTGATCTACAAAAGAAAAGAGAGATCTGTATTGATACTGGACTGAGGAGCGGAAATAGCCCCACATAGAAAGGCAGACTGGCTCCTCCTCTACTCAATGAATGCTTTTCATACTATAATCAGCTCCTCATCCGCAAAGACTTGACTTTAAATTTTTCACCCATTTTTCAAAGTCTTTGTGGCCTCACCCCCTCCTGATCTCTGATCTTCTCCAGCTCCACAATCCTCCAAGCAATCCGTGTTCCTCTAATTCTGACTTCCTAGCATCCACCATAGGTTAGATTAGATTAGATTCCCTACAGTGTGGAAACAGGCCGTTCAGCCCAACAAGTCTACACCAACCCTCCGAAGAGTAACCCACCCTCCTCTAGCTAATGCACCTAACACTATGGACAATTTAACATGGCCAATTCGCCTGACCTGCACATCTTCGGAATTTGGGAGGAAACCAGAGCATCCAGAGGAAACCCACACAGAAACGGAGAGAATGTGCAAACTCCACAGATGGTCGCCCAAGGCTGGAATCAAACCTGGGACCCTGGTGCTACGAGGCAGCTGGTGTTAACCACTGAGCCACCATGCCACCCCTAATTGATGGATGTGCCTTCAGATTCATGGCCTTAATCTTTGGAATATACTTCCTTTGCTCCTTTCCACTCTCATTCTCTTCAAGTTGGTTTTTGGTCACCTGTCTGAATAGGTCCTTTCGAGTCTCAATGACGTATTTTGTTTTAAAATGCTTCTCTGAAGCATCTTAAATTAAAATTTAATCACATGAAAAGCCACACAGGTTGTTGTTTGTCAATCAGCCTTTCTGATTTTGCTGCTTTTGTTGTCTTCTTCAGGATTCTGATGTATTTCGATGAATGCAAAAACAGTTGTACTGAGTGGTCAGATGGACAAAAAGGTTATTTTTATAGCTTGTTATGTTGAACACTGACTCATTAACAGCTCCCTAGTGTCACACAAACCAGCCTGACTCAGCCAATAGGGATTGCGAACTGCATCGCCAGGTTCCAGTCTCTCATGGTTTTATTTTATTCATTCATCTGATATGAGCATTGTTGGCCAGGCCAGTATTTATTGTCCATCCCTAACTGCAGAGTTAAGAGTCAACCCGTGAGTCTGGAATCACCAGGTAAGGAAATCAGATTACTTTACCAGAAGCACATTACTGAGCCAGATAATGTGTTATGACAATTGCCACAGTTAAGCTTTTTATTCCAGATTTTTATTCAATTGAAACTTCACTGTCTGCTGTGGTGGAATGTCAGCCCATCTCTTCAGAACATTAACTGGGGTCTCTGGAT
The DNA here is from genome assembly GCF_004010195.1 of Chiloscyllium plagiosum. Classification (NCBI taxonomy): domain Eukaryota; kingdom Metazoa; phylum Chordata; class Chondrichthyes; order Orectolobiformes; family Hemiscylliidae; genus Chiloscyllium; species Chiloscyllium plagiosum. Next base: position 42,721,262 of record NC_057732.1, on the reverse strand, counting down.
TATTAGTCCAGTGACATTATCGCTGGTTCTCCCATGGTTAGGTAAATCCTAACACACTTTCTAAACTGCCTATAAATCAAGGGATGGAGGGCAAAGTACTGAACAAAAACAAAAACTAATGGGAAGATAGAAAATGAACCAATATTAAGATACTGATAGCAAATAAAATCACCGTGGTGTTTTGTGCCTGTGAAGCTAGGGTCTGGACCAAGAGTATGAGATGCCCAGACCCAGGATTAGGCCCGTGCAGAGCTGAGGCCTATTTGATCAAGCTGAAAGTTTTCTCTAATTACAATCAAACAGAATAGCAGCCAGTGACATTTCGTTGCTACAGTATATATATATATATGTCTATATGTATATATATGTATATATATATATATATATATGTGTGTGTATATATATGATAGAGAGAGAGAGAGAGAGCTAACAATTAGAAGTACTATGATCTCCTTTATGCCAGGACACTATTCCTACAGGGTAACATAGAGTATAATAAATATCTCTAATGGAATGATTACTAACATAAGACTGACTGGACTTTGTAAATTATTACGACGCAAGGTGATGGTCATATGAGGTTACACTGGGTAAAGGTATTGTTGGGTTAAAATAAGACTGACTAGACCCTGTGAACTGTTATGATCCTAACTGATATAAGACTAATCAGATCCCAAATTGAAAGTAGCTTGATGGACCATCAGTTTTCTTTCTCTTTTTGTTCATCATGGAAGTCAATCACTGAACGTATTCGCAAGAGGCTGCCAATGTACTTTCAACAATAAAAAAACTTTATTACACAAAAAAAGTAAGAATTATTGGAACAATCATATTAAAAACATCAGACAGAAAATAAAAGTCTCTTTTAACCCAACAGTACCCTTACCGACACTCAAACCTCAGCGAAGAATCGCCTTTTTTCCCTCTGCTAAAACTTTTTGTTCAGTTGTTACAGCTGATACCAGTTCTCTTTTGAAAACATTTCTGTTCATTCACTTGATGCCATTAACATCTCTCCTAAAGGCCATTCAAATAAACTGGCAATTCTGTTCAGTAATGCTTAATATGGTAAACGCATGTCTTGAATTTGTAGGATATCATTCCCCCCTCATATTTCAACAGATTTCTGAGTACCTCAGGATTTCTCCCCAACCCTGACTGCTTGGAGATTGTGATTAACAGCACCTCTGCTGTTATGGCCCTCTTCACCATATTTCAACTCACTTCTGGCTCCTTCTCCCTCTTCTGATGTTTGTCACACTCAGGTCAGCAAACACCTAAACAACCATCTCCCAAGTAGTTTTCTGGTCAAATAGCTGAAATCATATGATTTCCTGTAAGCACTGTTTTGAGTTAAATGTCTAAGATACCTTTCTGACTTTTTCAAGACAGGACCTTGACAGAACTGAAAAATAATATCTATTTTCCTCTCCTTCAGAACCACAATTCTCAAATAACAATAATGCTGTATAAACCTTCATAACAAAACAGAAGAATCACTATATTAACTGAAAGAACTGTGAATACTGTAAATCAGAAACAAAACAGCAGTTGTTGGAAAAGCTCAGCAGGTCTGGGCAGTATCTGTGAATAGAAATCAGAGTTAAAGTTTCAGGTCTCCAGAACTCCAGTTCTGAGGAAGGGTCACCGAACCAGAAATGTTAACTTCTGATTTCTCTGCACATATGCTGCCAGATCTGCTGAGTTTTTCCAGCAACTGCTGCTTTCATTTCTGAGTCACGACATTAATTGATTAAAATGTGAATCTCTTACCATCCAAAGTTAGGAAAGAGTAATTTGAACCTCTACCAATCAGGACTCAAGAAGATCTGATATGGCGGGCCTCAGCAGTGGGATATTGTAAGAAAAGCTTTCCTGCTCCACTGACAGATCTCACTAAAAGAACAGGAGAAAGGTCACTCTGGGGCACTGCACATGCAATTACTCCAGAAATGAAGTCTGTATGAAGAGGTGTGTACACAAGTCTGCAGCATTTATCAGACTATTTTCATGTAAATATTGGCAAAAATACAAAAAAGGACAATGAGTGGAGTGGACATACAGTGAGGTTGACATGAAGGCAATCTGTGAAGCTCTGAATAATGACCAAGTTAAGTGGGCCTGCCACTTACTGGGCAATGAGCTCTGCTGTCAGTGCCTGTGAAATTGGGGTGCTCAGAAGAATCCAAATGACAAAATAAATAGAGAGCAAAGGAGGAATTGACAGTACACCACCTATTTATTGAACCCATGGCAACATAGATGATGAATTCTACACTGAGTCATATAGATGTACAGCATGGAAACAGACCCTTCGGTCCAACCTGTCCATGCCGACCAGATATCCCAATCTAGTCGCAACTGCCAGCATCCGGCCCATATCCCTCCAAACCCTTCCTATTCAGATACCCATCCAAATGCCTCTTAAATGTTGCAATTGTACCAGCCTCCACCACTTCCACTGGCAGCTCATTCCACACACATACCACCCTTGTGTGAAAAAGTTGCCCCTTAGGTCTCTTTTATATCTTTCCCCTCTCACACTAAACCATTGCCCTCTAGATCTGGACTCCCTGACCCCAGGGAAAAGACTTTGCCTATTTACCCTATCCATGCCCCTCATAATTTTGTAAACCTCTAGAAGGTCACCCCTCAGCCTCCGACGCTCCAGGGAAAACAGTCCCAGCCTGTTCAGCCTCTCCCTATAGCTCAAATTCTGGCAACATCCTTGTAAATCTTTTCTGAACCCTTTCAAGTTTCACAACATCTTTCTGATAGGATGGAGACCAGAATTGTATGCTGTATTCCAACAGTGGCCTAACCAATATCCTGTACAGCCGCAACGTGACCTCCCAACTCCTGTACTCAATACTCTGACCAATAAAAGAAAGCATACCAAATGCCTTCTTCACTATCCTAACTACCTGTGACTCCAATTCCAAGGAGCTATGAACCTGCACTCCAATGTCTCTTTGTTCAGCAATACTCCCTAGGACTTTACCATGAAGTGAGTAAGCCCTGCTAAGATTTGCTTTCCCAAAATGCAGCACCTTGCATTTATCTGAATTAAACTCCATCTGCCACTTCTCAGCCCATTGGCCCATCTGGTCCAGATCCTGTTGTAATCTGAGGTAACCCTCTTTGCTGTCCTCTACACCTCCAATTTTGGTGTCATCTGCAAACTTACTAACTGTAACTCTTATGCTCGCATCCAAATAATTTATGTAAATGACAAAAAGTAGAGGGCCCAGCACCGATCTTTGTGGCACTCCACTGGTCACAGGCCTTCAGTCTGAAAAACAACCCTCCACCATCACCCTCTGTCTTCTACCTTTGAGCTAGTTCTGCACCCAAATGGCTAGTTCTCCCTGTATTCCATGAGATCTAACCTTGCTAATTCCATGGGGAACCTTGTCAAAAGCCTTACTGAAGTCCATATAGATCACATCTACCGCTCTGCCCTCATCAATCCTCTTTGTTAGCTCCTCAAAAAACTCAAATAAAGCCATGTAGACTATCCCTAATCAGTCCCTGCCTTTCCAAATACATGTACATCCTATCCCTCAGGATTCCCTCCAACAACTTGCCCAGCACCGATGTCAGGCTCACCGGTCTATAGTTCCCTGCCTTGTCCTTACCACCTTTCTTAAACAGTGGCACATTAGCTAACCTTCAGTCTTCTGGCACCTCACCTGTGACTATCAATGATACAAATATCTCAGCAAGAGACCCAGCAATCACTTCTCTTGCTTCCCACAGAGTTCTAGGGTACACCTGATCAAGTCCTGGGGATTTATCCACTTTTATGCGTTTCAAGACATCCAGCACTTTCTCCTCTGTCATATGGACATTTCGCAAGATGTCACCATCTATTTCCCTACAGTCTAGATCTTCCATATCCTTTTCTACATTAAATACTGATGCAAAATATTCATTTAGTATCTCCCCTATTTTCTGCGGCTCCACACAAAGGCCACCTTGCTGATCTCTGAGGGGCACTATTCTCTCCCTCGTTACCCTTTTGCCCTTAATATATTTGTAAAAACTCTTTGGATTCTCCTTAATTCTATTTGCCAAAGCTATCTCATGTCCCCTTTTTACCCTCCTGATTTACCTCTTAAGTATACTACTGCCTTTATACTCTTCTAAGGATTCACTTGATCTATCATGTCTCTACCTGACATATGCTTCCTTTTTTTTCTTAACCAAACACTCAACTTCTTTAGTCATCCAGCATTCCCTATACCCACCAGCCTTCCCTTTCACCCTGACAGGAATATACTTTCTCTGGATTTTCATTATCTCACTTCTGAAGGATTCCCATTTTCCAGCCGTCCCTTTACCTGCGAACATCTGCCCCCAGTCAGCTTTCGAAAGTTCTTGCCTAATACCGTCAAAATTGGCCTTTCTCCAATTTAGAACTTCAACTTTTAGATCTGGTCTATCCTTTTCCATCATTATTTTAAATTTAGTAGAATTATGGTCGCTGGCCCCAAAGTGTTCCCCCACTGACACCTCAGTCATCTGCCCTGCCTTATTTCCCAAGAGTAAGTCAAGTTTTGCACCTTCTCCAGTAGGTCCATTCATATACTGAATCAGAAGATTGTCTTGTACACACTTAACAAATTCCTCTCCATCTAAACCCTTAACACTATGGCAATCCCAGTCTGCACTCAATTTTTCTCAAATCTTCCTTCAAAATCTAAGAGAGCAGTTGGTCACTGCCCCATCTAACCTGGTACTAGTTCCATCCCAAAGCACTGTTTCATATAAGGTCAGAGATGGAATTCCTGGATGCCCAGATGAACATACCCATCTCAAAGTATCCTCATCCCCTCATTTCAGATGGTCCTTAAAATTTACCCTCCTAACCAATATTTTGGATCCTTTTGGGTATGAAGTTTTGTTGAGTTACTCTCCTGTGAGTTTTCTTGTGAACTTTATAAATGCAGTCCATTGTCAGAATGCCATGATCTTCACAAAGGAAATTTTTACTACCCTCTCTCATGCTCCAACCTCAGAAGCACAATTAACAAATTTCCAGATAGCAATGAACATTAATTAAATAACATACCAATAAATAAAGGAGAAGTAGAACATTCAACATTTTGAGTTTGCTCCACCATTCAATAAGATCGTGATTGATCTAACTGCAAATTAAACCTGTATTCCCATCTACCCTAGTAACCTCTTACTTAATGAGAATCCAGCCATCTCTGCCTTGACATACTCATGAACTCAGCTTGCTTCATCTTTTCAAAAAGGATTCCAAAACTCTCAATCCCCCGCGCCCCCCCCCCCAAAAGGAATTTGCCAAATCTCAGCTTTGAATGGTGATCCTTTAGTTTTAAACAGTGGTGCCTTGTCTGAGATTCTCCCAGCAGAGGAAACAGCCTCTCCCTCTCTGCCTTATCCAGGAAATGGACCTATACTCATTGGCGTTAAGAATATTGAGAGTTGACTTAATTAAAACATGTAAGATTGTTAGGAGGTTTGATAGGGTAAATGCAAAAAGGTTGCTTCCTTTTGTTGAAAAGCCTGACACCAAAGGACATCATCTCAAAGCCAGGAGTCTCCCATTTAAGGCCCAGGATGAGGAGGAACGTCTTTTCTCAGATGGTAATGAATCCATGGAATTCCTTACTGCAGAGGGCTGTAAAGATTGGGTTGTTAAGTATGTTGAAGGATGAGATAGACAGGTTTTTAATCAGTTAGACAGACAAGGATTATAGGGAAAAGCCAGAAATGTGGAGTTGAGGGTTATCTGATCAGCCACATTCTCAATGAAGAGTGGAGTCGGCTCAATAAGCCGAATGGTCTACTTCTTATAATCTTAAGACTCTGCAAAGCGTATTCAGATATGAAAGGAATTTAATTTGCCATATGCTAGTGGACCTAATTCCAACACAGACTGTGATGGACAAAACAACAGTAAAATGCCAGAGTCTTGTGTGTGTTTAGCCTACAATGGCCTTGATCACAAGTCAAAGCTTTAGGAAGGCATGTTAAAAACAGATAGAGTACTGAGGAGCAAACAACAGGCTCCTGGTGCTTAGATATCTTTGATTTACGGAATCCCATTTCACAACTTGAGAGGGTATCCCATGACCTCTTGGTCCAGTAAGATGACCAAGATACTGGGTGGTGGGAGATCTCCAAGCTACTTACTGAACTGTATAAAAAATGCTTTTGTACAAGGTTGGAGTTTTGTTCATATTACAGACATTGAGAGTACATAGGAATGGAACTGCACCTGGCCTAATTCTGAAGATTTGGTTCTTTGGACCTCTGGTTAAGTTCGGACAGCTTTAAAAAAATTATGAAGTGTTTTCTGGCACCTCACTCGATTCTTCACACTTGAGCAATGCACCAAGTCTCAACGGACTATTCCATCATGATAACCATCACAGCCAAGCCCAATACTTTAAACCCATGTATTTGCAGTGACTGTCAATTTTGGCTACTTTTCCGGTACTGAACTCCACCCTCTGTTTCTCCACAGTTCCTCAATTTTCTCTTATAGAGAATACCCTCATCTCTTGATCTGTCTTAGCCTCAAAATGCATGCTTTCCCACCTTGAACTGCATCTGCCCCAGTTTTTCCCACTCACACCGTACCTCATTGCTCCTTTACAACTTTCCAAACTATTGAGCCATGTAACACAGTTTCATCATCAAACTTAAATATAGTGTCAGGGTCAGTTTATCTATCAGTAGAAGTTACCCAGAGAGAATCAACACTAGAACTGCCTGGCTTAGTTGTCAGTGGATTGAATCAATTGAGCTATCTGAGGATGATCTACACTCAGATATTGTAGGAGAAGGCATGAAGCACCACACGTCTGAATGTGCAGCACAACATTAAGCTAAAAGAATAACTTCCTCTGGAACCACAACCACACGCTGGGGTTGGTGAGAAATTTCTGTCAGCAATGTTGCTGTATGAATATTTAATGTGCTTTTGTCACAGCCTTTGCTAGGGGTGTCAGTTTATTTTAAATGTAACTAGTTTAATTCATACTAAATACTCTGCCCAAGGCTGTCATCCACATCACAGATTAAAATGATTCTTTAAACCCACTTGAGCTGTGGTTTGGATGTCAAGGTATAGCATGAGTCATACAACTTCCAAGAAATCTCTTCCATTATTGGTAAAACGAGTTACTTCTGTCTCCTTCTTCTGCTTGTGTCTGTTCCCTTCATCCTTCATCCGACTGCCAATCCTGGGAGGTCATGTTACGGCTGTACAGTGGTTAGGCCACTGCTGGAATATTGCGTGAAATTCTGGTCTCCTTCCTATTGGAAAGATGTTGGGAAACTTGAAAGGGTTCAGAAAAGATTTACAAGGTTGTTGCCAGGGTTGGAGGATTTGAGCTACAGGGAGAGGCTGAATAGGCTGGGGCTGTTTTCCCTGGAGCATCAGAGGCTGAGGGGTGACCTTATAGAGGTTTACAAAATTATGAGGGGCATGGATAGGGTAAATAGGCAAAGTCTTTTCCCTGGGGTCAGGGATTCCAGAACTAGAGAGCATACATTTAGGGGAAAGATAAAAAAGAGACCTAAGGGCAACTTTTTCACACGGGGGTGGTATGTGTATGGAATGAGCTACCAGAGGATATGGTGGTGGCTGGTATAATTGCAACATTTAAGAGTCATTTGGATGGGTATATGAATAGGAAGGGTTTGGAGGGATATGAGCCGGGTGCTGGCAGGTGGGACTAGATTAGGTTGGGATATCTGGTCGGCATGGACGGGTTGGACTGAAGGGTCTGTTTCCATGCTGTACATCTCTATGACTCTAATTGATGAGATGTGGGTGTTGCTGGCTGGGCTAGCATTTATAGCCCGTCCCTATTGTCCTTGGGAAAATGGTGGTGAGCTGCCTACTTGAACCGCTGCAATCCACATGCTGTGGGTTGACCCACAAGACCATTAGTGTGGGAGTTCCAGAATTTCAACCTTACGACAATGAAAGAATGGTGATATACTTCCAAGTCAGGATGGTGAATGCATTGGAGGGGAACTTGCAGGTGGTTTTCCTATGTATCTGTTGCCCTTACATTTCTATACTGGATGGTATTGTCTAAAAAGCCTTGGTGAATTTCTGCAGTTCAACTTGTAGACACTGCTATGTCTGAGTGCCAGTGTTGGAGGGAGTGGCTCCATGGATTGTATGTGGTGCCAATCAAGTGAACTGCTTTGTCCTGGATGGTGTCAAACCTCTCTAATGTTGCTGGAACTGGGGAGTAGAAAAATGTGGTGCTGGAAAAACACAGCAGGCCAGGCAGCATCCGAGGAGCAGGAGAATTTCGACATTTCGGGCATAAGCCCTTCTTCAGGAAGGAGGCTGGTGTGCCAAGCGGGCT
>NC_057732.1:42688986-42712797 GCF_004010195.1 Chiloscyllium plagiosum | reverse complement strand
GTCTGGTGATGGAGGAGGCCAAGGACCTGCATGTCCTTGGCAGAGTGGGAGGGGGAGTTAAAGTGTTCAGCTCCGGGGCGGTTGGGTTGGTTGGTGTGGGTGTGCCAGAGGTGTTCCCTGAAACGTTCCACAAGTAGTGGGCCTATCTCCCCAATGTAGAGGAGACCACATTGGGTGCAGCAGATACAGTAAATGATGTGTGTGGAGGTGCAGGAACTGGGGAGTACCCATCATACTCCTGACTTGTGCCTTGGAGATGATGGGCAGGCTTTAGGGAGTCAAGTTAATTACTCCCTGCAGGATTCCTAGCCACTGGTCTGTTCTTGTAGCCACTGTACTTATATGGCTTTCAGCTCAGTTTCTGGTTAGTGATTATGGACAGGATGACATTCACGAATTCAGTTATGGTTGTTGAACATCAAGGAAAGATGGTTAGATTCCCTCATATTGGAAATAGTCATTACCTGGCATTTGAGTGGCTCAAATGCTACTTGTCACTTATCATCCCAAGCCTTGATATTGTCCAGATGTTATTGCATTCTAACATGGAATGCTTCAGTATCTGAGGAGTTGTGAATGGTGCTGCACAATATGCAATCATTGGCAAATCTCCCCAATTGGACAGCAGGTCATTGATGAAGTCGCTGAAGATAGTTGGACCTAGGGCACTGCCCTGAGAAACTCCTGCAGAGATGTCCTGGAGGTGAGATGACTGATCTCCAACAACAACAAGCATCTTCCTGGTATGACTCCAATTCAGTCTCTGTTAACAGCATGCATTTCCAGGTCCAGAGTTCGTGGGTATGCACTCCCCATACTTGAGCACAAAATCTAAGTTGACAATCTGGTGGAGTACTGCAGAACTGTCAGATATCCTATCTCCAAAATGATATGTTTATCCAAGGCTCCTGTCTGCTCCACCTCCCCCACTGCACTCCCCCCCCCTCCCACCCAAGGAGAGCAGAGGAGTTCTCCCCTGCATCCTGACCAAATCTACCCCTCAACAAACAGCTGTTGATCAGGTTACTATCGCTTTGCTGTTTATGTGAGCCTGCTCTGTACAGACTGGTTGCCATTCTTCCTCTGTCAGTTCAAAAGTATTTCATTGTCTGTAAAGCAAGTCCTGAAGTTGTGATAAACAGAAAATAAATCTGAATCTTTTCTCTGTATCACTTCTCTTTTCTCTCCCTCCCTTTCTCTTACCTTGCCCCTATCTCCCCATCACGCTCTCCCTCTCTTTTTCTTCCCTTCCTACCCCAGGTATTCAGTTCCCTTACCCAAACTCTCTTCACCCTCCTCTTTCCTCCATCTGTGCACTTCACACCTGGGAAGGTGGCCATTTGGAAGGAGCCACTCTGCCTATTGGATTTTGGGAAGATGAAAGGGCACAGGCCCCGTGAATGACAGGCTTTTAATCGAGATCTATAGGACCCAGATTAGCTGCTTCTTGCATCCTCTTACCTCTAACTCTCGGAGAACGGGATGATCTTCAATTCCCGGGAAGAGAACTCGCATGGTATAGGCCCGGTAATCCAGGAAGGGGATCCCCGTACCGTCCAAGTCACTGGTCAGCTCATTGATGTCCGTCTGTAACTCTGCAAAGGCTGCCAAAGAAAAGAAGCGCAGAATGAAAAGGGCTCAGCAAAACACGTGGGCAAACCAATTAATTACGGAGCTATTAACAAAATGAATACCACAATGAAACACACTGATGGGATAATGACGGCTTGTCTACTAGAAGTAAATAGAAATTATTTTATTTTAGTCTCACCCATCAAGGCTGTACAATCTGAGCTCTAAGCCAAAGATCAGGAGTTTCAGGAATCAGAGTGCCTTGTTTCATCCTATCACCTACAAATTTAAGGGAATGCAGGAACAGAGGTATTTGAGGCTTAATGTACATATTCTTTATGGTGCCAGGGTACGTTGATAAGTCTGCTAGGTTATCATTAAGGTTTGCCTTGGGTTTATAGACAGAGTGTGGAGACAGTGAGGACTGCAGATGCTGGAAAGTCAAAGTCGATAAAGAGTGGAGCTGAATAAAGCACAGCAGGTCAAGCAGGTCTATTACTCTCACCGTAAAGTGTCGATAAAGTGTGGAGTTGGAAAAAAGCACATCAGGTCAAGCAGCATCAGCGGAGCAGAAGAGTCAACGTTTCAGGACTCAGGTCCTGACAAAGGACTTTATCGACACTTTCCGGTTAGAGTAATAGAGTACAAAACAAGAAGGTTGAGCAATAACTAAACAGGAGAGATAGCACCTCTGTCACTGTCACAGTGCTACTCTGGGTAGTGAGTCTTGATCATGTCCTTAACTCTCAATGGAGTGGGATTTGAACCCGCAATCTTTTCACTTAGAGACAAGTGTAATAGATAGATGGGCCTTTTTAATGGAATCATAGAGCACTGATGGAGGTCATTCAGTCTGTGCTGGCTCTTTGGTAGAGTTTGTACCACTCCACTATTCTTTCCCCATAACTGTAGATGTTTTCCATTCTAAATATTTATCCGTTACCCCCTGTCTGAAAGTTATTATTGAATCTGTTTACACTATCCTTTCAGGGAACATATCCCAAAACCAAAAATGTTTCCTCATGTTACCTCTGGTCTGGATGCAAATCACCACAAACCTGCATCTTTTGTTATTCTTTCCAGGGAAGTGGCAATCCCAGCATTTGTTTACATTCTCTAATTGTCCTCGAGAAGGCAGAGGTGAATTGCGTTCTTGAAAAACTGCAGTCCATCTGGTGTGCGACACTCCCCACACCGTTCAAAGGAGAACTCCTGGATTTTGGCCTGGGTGACAATGAAGGAATGGCAATATAGCTCCAAGTCAGGATGGTGTGTGTAGCTTGGAGAGGACCTTGTAGAGGTGGTGGTGTTCCCATTCACCCGCTGCCTTTATCCTTCTGGGTGTTTTGAAAGGTACGGTTGGAGGAGTCTTGTTGAGTTCACTCAATGCTTTTTATGTGTGCTACCAAAGTGCTGTGGAGGGAATGAATGTTTAAGGTGGTGGATGTGTGCCAATCAAGTGAGCCCAGTCTTTGCACTATCCAGCACCTTCAGGCATTTCTTGATATGAAAAGGAATGAACGAAAATGAATGTAATGCCAGGCACTTCTAAATTAAACTGAGAAACTGTTCCTTTTTGTTACTGACCATTTTGCTTATGGCAGAGATTATTTACATTTCCTTTATCAAAAGTATTCCTAATGTTGAACGCTTTTCGCAAATTTCCTCTTAACCTTCTCTGCTCTCAGGAGAACAATCTCTAATTTCTCCATTGAATATCGGTACCATTTCAGTAACTCTCTTCGGCATCTTCTCCAACACCCCGACTCTGCACTGATCAGAACAGAACATTTTACACCATCTGAGTCCTAACCAGTAGCTTATAAAGGTTTGGTTTAATTTCCTTGTTTTTGTACTGAGGTCTCTGTTGTTAAAGCCAAGAACGTGTGCTTTTTAACAGCCTTCCTAACTTCCTCTGACACTTGCAATGATTTTTGTTTATTCATCCTCAGGTCTGTTCCTGAACCCTGTTAAAACTACATCTTTGAATTTATTTTGCCTCTCCTTTTTACTGAAGCACTTCACTTTGTGCTAAAGTTCATTTACGTTGTGCTTGCCCCCTACAGTGTTCAATACCCTCCTGAAGCCTATTACTGACCATTCTCTGCTAATTACATTGCTGACCTTTGTGTCATCTGTAAACTTCGCAATTATACTCTTTGTATCCAGATCACAGTCACATATCAAGATGAGCTGTGGTCTTATCCTAATCCAAATCCCTGGGCAACACTGCTGTACAGATCCTTGGACTAAACAGACTTCCTCATTGAGTTTCTAATAAAATTTAAACTAACAGTGCTTCATAGTTACGGTAAGTGCAAGGGAAACTCAGCAGGCTTGGCAGCATTTGTGGAGACAGAAACATTTTGACTCATCTTGGGTTTATAGTTCGTTTGCAACCAGCATTTGTGCTATCTATCAAGAGCACTAGACAGCCACATTGAGTATGCTCTTAAGGACACCGAGAGAGACTTTGTCTCAAGTTGAGGCAGTCACTCAAATCACCTTCTTTACATTCCAGAGCTACCCTTGACTCCAGGTTGTCCATCTGCATCTGCAATCTCTTCAACGTTAAGTCGCTCTCCCGGGACTTCCTCTTGTATGCGATCAGTACCACAATGATAAAGATGATGAGAAGACCCCCAGCCGCTCCAATGCTAATAATGGCTGGGAAGCTCAGTGGGCTGTCTGGGAAAATGTGTACCGTCCCAGGGGAATACTCCAAACCTCCGACCCGCACCTGAGAGGGAAAATATCAGTTTGTTACTGTTAAACACAGGTTAACTTGGAATAGACCCACCTCAAGGATAACAACTGCGGTGGGCAGCAAGTGAAAAAAAGGTGTGTGCCATTGTTTGATGGTCGATGATTCTATAATAGCTAGATGGATAGATAGAGATCGAAAGATAGACAGATGGGAAAGATAGATGGAGAATAGAAATCCAGATAGATTAAAGAAAAAGATACTGGAGGCACAGACAGACGACAGAAAATTATACGTACTTTTCAAAGGTTTAAGGGAGATAGCACAGAATAAAGCAAATTTCTGTCCAGAACAGCTTCACTCAATCATTCTGTAAAACTAATAAAACCCTGCACATCTCATATGTTTCTTGAGTTATTCCATAACCTAAATAATAATTAATGAGTGTATTTATCATATTATAACACTGTGAAAACATTAAAAACAATGTCTAATAATTGATGTTATTTATCCTCGGGCCCAGTCAGTAAAAATAAATCTAACCACTTTATCCCTGGCAGGTTATCTGACTATCAATCACTGCATCTATCTCTATCACTCTTCAGTATAAGAGTGGTGAACTACCTGGATCCTTATGTCTGGATATTAGTTGCCTGCGTCGCTTTTTTATCTATCTATTTTAATTTCCAGCACAGGAGCAGGTCATTCGGCCCATCTCACCTCTGCAAACGTTCATGCTCCATTTAAGTCTTCTCCCACCCTATTTCACCCACCCTTTCACTGTTTCCTTTTAATCCTTTCTCCCTCTTGTGGTTAAGGTGCCTTGAATGCATTAAGAATATTCACATTATCTATTTCTTGTGGCAACAAATTTCACGTTCTAGACACAGAGGTATCCCCTGAACTCCCCATTAGATTTATTGATCACCATCTTTCATCTTACTCCCCTTTCATTTTGGTCTGTCCCATACAACATACAACAGCCTAACACAGGAACAGGTCCTTCGGCCCACCATGGCTGTGCTAACCATGGTGCCATTCTAGCCATTCTAAGCTGATCCCTGCATGTGGTCCATATCCCTCTATTCCCTGCTTCTCTGGTGGTCTCAATGCCTTATATCTGTTTCTAACATCTTCCCTGGCAGTGCGTTCCAGGCACTTAGCACCCTCTGTGTAAAACGCATATCTCCTTTAGCAGAGGGATTGAATTCAAGAGTCGTGAAGTGATGTTGCAACTGTACAGGACTTTGGTTAGGCCACATTTGGAGTACTGTGTGCAGTTCTGGTCACCTCACTTTAGGAAAGATGTGGAAGCTTTGGAGAGGATGCAGAGAAGATTTACCAGGATGTTGCCTGGAATGGAGAATAGGTCGTACGCGGATAGGTTGAGAGTGCTAGGCCTTTTCTCGTTGGAACGGCGAAGGATGAGGGGTGACTTGATAGAGGTTTATAAGATGATCAGTGGAATAGATAGAGTAGACAGTCAGAAACTTTTTCCCCGGGTACAACAGAGTGTTATAAGGGGACATAAATTTAAGGTGAAGGGTGGAAGGTATAGGGGAGATGTCAGGGGTGGATTCTTTACCCAGAAAGTGGTGGGGGCATGGAATGTGCTGCCTGTGGGAGTGGTAGAGTCAGAATCTTTGGTGACCTTTAAGCGGCAATTGGATAGGTACATGGATGGGTGCTTAAGCTAGGACAAATGTTCGGCACAACATCGTGGGCCGAAGGGCCTGTTCTGTGCTGTATTGTTCTATGTTCTATGTTCTATAATCCCCCTCTCAGCTTTAATCTATGCCCCCTAGTATTTGACATTTGGGAAAAAGACTATCTACTCAATCCATATCTCTCATAATTTTATATTCTTCTAAGAGGGTCATCCCTCAGCCTTTGATGCTTTAAAGAAAATATTCTAAGTTTGCATAACCTCTCCTTATAGCTAATACACTCCAATCCAGACAACATCCAGGTAAACCTCTTTTGCACCCTCTCCAAAGTCTCCACATCCTTCATGTCGTGTGGTTACCAGAACTGTGCACAGTACTCCAAACGTGACCTAACTAAAGTCTTACACAGCTACACCATGTTTTGCCAACTTTTATGCTCAATGCCCTGACCAATGAAGGTAAGCATGCCATTGCCTTCTTGACAATCTTATCCACTTGTGTTGCCACTTTTATAGACTATGGACTTGCAAAGCAAGATCCCTTAAAGGGCCCTACCATTTGCTGTACATTTTCCTCTTGCCTTTGACTTCCCAAAATGCAACACCTCACACTAGTCTGGATTAAACTCCATCTGCCATTTGTCTGCCCAGCCTTCCAACTGATCTATATCCTGCTTATCCTTTGATAACCTTCCTCACTATCCACAACACTATTTTTAGTGTCGTCTGCAAACTTACTAATACATTATTATCCAAATTATCTGTATACATTACAAACACTTGGGTGGGACCTGGGTTCAAATCCCATCATGACAGATGGTGAAATCTGAATTCAATATTAATCTGCAATTTGAAAAGTTCAATTAATAACAACCATATAACCATTGACAATTGCTGCAAAAACCAATCCAATGTCCTTTAAGGAAGGAAATCTACTCTCCTTACCTAGTCTGACTTATATGTGATATACAGCAATGTAGTTGCCTGCTAACTGCACTCCAGGCAATTATCATCGGCAAATCGCTGCCCTGACCAACACCACCCACATCCCATGAATAAAATATGAATTGGATAAGAAAGTCTCAGCTGCATAGAACCATCATGGGTTCCCAGAGCTTCTTCCAAGCCTCCACAGTTTCCAAAGCTTTTGTTCTTAAGCCCTAACCTAACTCTTAGCTTGTACCTATTGGATCTCAGCATTCTTTTTCCCTTGGGATCTAACAGTATGGAACCTCTTACAGAAATACCATTTTCAATATGGAGCCACATTCACTGCTCCCAAGTAGGTGACTGAGCAGCAGCCTAAAGATAGCAACTATCTCCTTCAGCTGTTGACTACTCAGTGAACTTTGAACAGTTTTAAGAGATCTATTATCTAAACCTCAGAACGAGCCCCATCCTTGTTGCTGCTTTACACAGTACAAAAGGATTGTAAAAATGTGAGGACCTATATAATATGCAGGCCATTCCACTCCTGGGGTTTTACAATCTAGTCTGGCCCATATGTTCACCCAGTATTCACACAATATTCACAGGTTCCCTACCATACCCTATCAGTTTCTCAAGCACCAGCCTCAGAACATTGAGACCATTCGGAATATTCCATTATTGCTTTGACTGGGCTGAGGAATCAGATCTAGAGGCTTTTTTTATTCCGTATGACTCAGTTAACCCAGTCTACTGTCATTCACGATATGACAGGAACAGTAGAGACCAGAGGGATGAGTTATAAGGAGAAGCTAGTTTTTTTTTCCATGGAGCTTAGGAGGCTGGGAGTAACCTTACAGAGGTTAATAAAATCACAAGGGGCATAGATAAGGTGAATAGCTAAGGTCTTTTCCCCACGGCAAGGGAGTCCAAAACTACAGGGCATAGGTGAGAGGGAAAAAATTTAAAACAGACCTGAGGGGCAACCCAGGAGTGGAATGGCCTGCATATTATATAGGTCCTCACATGGAGAATGGTGTGATAAAATACATTTTTAAAATCCTTTTGTACTGTGTAAAGCAGCAACAAGGATGGGGCTCGTTCTGAGGTTTAGATAATAGTGGTGTGTATATGGAACGAGCTGCCAGGGGAAGTGGTGGAGGTGGGTACAATTATAACATTTAAAAAGCCATTTGGACAAATACAGGGATAGGAAAGGTTTAGGTGGATTTGGGCCAAATGCAGGCAAATGGGACTCCATCAGTTTCGGAAACCTGGACGGCATGGACTGGCTGGGCCAAAGGGATGATTTTTTGTTTGTATGACCCAACAACTCTAGAGACCCTACAACAAACCCACATGGCAAAATGAAACCGATAACTGCAATTCATGAGACCAGAAAATGTTGATATATCTCTATCAGCGGTTGAAGAACTTCCAAACTTTCAGCTTCAATCTTTTCCAGTATAAACCCTTACTCACCAGTATTCTGTGCCGTCCAGTGAGATTTGGAGACTCACAAAGGAGCTGAGTGTCAGACACAGTAACAGTACATGGTTTCTCTCCAATCAGAACAGTGTAATTCAGCTTCATATTACCAGCAGCAATGGAAGGGATGAGGTTGCGGCCCTGTGATATGAAAGGAGAGCAAAAGCAGAGGAAATGAGCTTGGCTTTGAGAAAATTAGTCTTGACCAGGGTGTTCACAGCTTAAAGTGTCATCCGCTTGAGAAAAAAAGGATTTTTTCTCAAGGATTTTTTTTCTCTCACAGAGGATCCTGAGTCCTTGGAACTCTCTTCCTTAAAAGGTGGCAGAAGCAGAGTCCTGGATTTATATTTATTAAGGAAAAGGTGGGTAGATGTTTTGCCAGCAAAGGGTGGAAAGGTTATCAGGAGAAAGTGGAGTAATCAGATTGATCATGATCTTAGTGCGTGGTGGAGCAGGTTTGAGGGAATGAGGGGCTAATTCGATTTTTTTTATTCATTTGTGGGACTTGGGCGTCGCTGTCTGGCCAGCATTGATAGTCCATCCCTATTTGCCCTTGAGAAGGCATTGGTGAGGTGCCTTCTTGAATCGCTGCAGTCCACATGCTGTGGGTTGACCCACAATGCCTGTAGGGAGGGGATTTCAGGATTTTGACCCAACTACTGTGAAGGAATGGCAGTATATTTCCAAATCAAGATGATGAGTGGCTTGGAGGGGAACTTGGTGGTGTTCCCAAGTACCTGCTGCCCTGTCCTTCTAGATGGAAGCGGTCATGGGTTTGGGAGGTGCTGTCTAAGTATCTTTGTTGAATTGCTCCAGGTTTATAAGCAGAAGCTGATGTCTGGAATCAAGCTTCTCGGAATGCATTATCTGTCACTGTGTGGACTTGCGATGAAATTAAAGCTCAACATGTCGACTTGAGCTCATCTCTCCAATCATCTGTCAGCCAATAAAACCCAACCTGAGACCCCCATCCTGGTGAACTTCAGGAAAATGGCACAGAATGTGATTAGTCTGAAGTACAACACAGTGAGGATAGAGAGCATTAATTGTCTGTTCCTCTTTATTTTTTTTTCCTTTTTTTATTTTTTTTTTCTTTCTTTTTCTTTTGTGTGCGCAGGTGTGAGACACAGTGAAAGACACAAAGTGCACGAATCTTTATTCAAATTCCACCACCAGGAAGATAGGAAAACACCCGGGTGGCCAGTGACAAATACTGCCCTTCACATCAAAGGGCAGTGCTGTGTGATCAAAACAGTGAAGGGGAGGGTCTGTTCCTCTTTATTTGACACTGCCGGTACTCTGAATCAGGTTTTTTGAGTCACGGGGGTAATGTAACTGAACTAGCAATCCAGACACCTGGACTAATGCTAGACATCAGTTCAAATCCCATCATTGGAGCTGGGGAACTTAAATTAATTTATAAATCTGAAATAAAGCGCTCAATTCATTAACAATAATCATAAAACTACCAGGCAGTTATAAAAATCAAAAATGCTGGAGAAACTCAGCAGGTCTGGCAGCACCTGTGGAGAGAGAAACAGAGTTAACATCTTGAGTCCAATATGATTCTTCCCACTGGTTCATGAATATCATTTATAGAAGAAATAACCTGATCTTGACTACACATGTCTAGAGACCCACAGCTGACCTTCAATCATTCTCTGGAATGTGCCAGCAAACAAGGCAGTTGTATCTAATCACTACAGGGAAACAAAGGCACTCTGTGTGTCCTCTGCCCAAAGACAGCAGCAGCTCAAGAAAGCAACTCACCCCCTACCTTCTTCATGAAAATCAGGGATGGGCTATAAACCCTGGCCCAGCCAGTGATGCCCACGTCCCATGAACAATCTTTTTAAAATATATCTAACCTTGCTTACCTTCAGGATAATGGGAGACCCGGGTTTCAGTTCCAAAACTCCTGAGGTGCTCAGCGGTTCAAACACAGGGTTGGGGTAATAGATGAAATTTGTGTTGTTGTAGATGAGCAATGTTTGCACATTATCCAAGATAAAGCCAAACTCGTCAGGACGCTCTGTGTTGTCTGTCTGTTGGTTCGGACTGATGGCCAGGGCAGGAGCTTGGCAGATCATTGTAGTTGAGTTTTGTACCGTACATGTCTGAGAAAGGAAAAGAAACAACAATATCCTTTAGCTTTTCTTCGTGTAGTGCGTTGTGGATCTGAATTCATAGAACGAATGACAGTCTCACAGCTCTATCGCGGTGTGCAGGTTTGTTTTCATAAAATTACACGGACGAGACTCGATTTTCCACAGGGCCTGATTTCCAATCAAGTAGGATGGATTGATGTATGTCAAAACCCATCCACTGACCCCCTACCTTAGTGCCCTGAGCACTTGTCCTATTGTAATATCTAGTATGATTTCCAGAACCCAAACAAAATCCAGGCAGCAGAAGGAAGTATTTAACATTCAGAACTCACTTGGCTGCTGGGTGGAGGTTTCGGGATGCTGCAGCAAATAAAGATCTGCAGTAACTCTAAGCCATTGAAACAACAAACAGAAAATTTGCAATATTCTAACAGAAGTGACCAGAGATTATCCCTCCACCTGTACATTCTGGTGTGGATCTGGGCTACCCAGGCTGCTGCCTGACCTCTGACAAAATACCCATCACAATTTCATTTTACCTCTTAAACACCCTGATTATTATGAAGATGCCCATTTGAAGACTCCTACTGTAGGCCATAGCGAGCAGTCAACAGGGGACGTCAATTCGGTGAGAATCTCTTTACACTGCTATGACATTGACAGGCTACTCGTTTTATTGGTAAGCTTGATCTTAGCAGTGTCTTTTGTTTTATGACTAAGGAGAACAGTTTCAAGGATGTTTTGCCTTGCAGAATTAAACTTCATATCAATGCTGACAGATTATAATGTAAAACAACCTTTAATCCATAAAACAACATGGAATCGACTTGGCCTCTTTCATTGCAATAAAGTACCTTGAGAAATCCTCGGGAACCTACACCATCAATCCATAAATATTAGAAGCTTTGGCAACTTGGCCCCAAACAGTTCATTATATTTGATTTGTTATTTATGAATGTGTTTGTTATTCTCCTGTGAGGCTCATTAAGGCTGACTTTCATTAAGTGTCATGTGCTGTACTTCAGAGGGCACTGTGCAAGAGGAGAAATTCTCTTGACCTTCCTGTTCACTGAAGGAGACGTTTTTAGAATCATAGAGTCTCCACAGTGCAGACGCAGGCCATTTGGCCCATTGATTCCAGACCTACTCTCCAATACAGCAGACCACTCAGACTCACCCTATCCCAGTATTTCCCATGGCTAATCCACCGAGGGACACCCCTAACACAATGGGCAATTTAGCATGGCTAATCCACTTAACCCGCATATCTTTGCACTGTGGGAGAAAATCAGAGCACCCAGAGGAAACCCAAGCAAACACGGACAGAATGTGCAAACTCAACACAGACAGAGGCTGGAATCGATCGTGGGTCTCTGGCGCTGTGAGGCAGCAGCACTAACCACTATGCTGCCCATGGATGCGGTTTTAAACAACAGCCACCACACCAAGTGTTCAAACAGTCTCAATTCCAAAGAAGAGGAGAGTTCTTCCCGGTTTTCTAGCTAACATCTACTCCTCCATCGTCAAGATTTTTTTTTTGGAATGGGAGACAATCCAATCGTGGCCACATTTCTGAGCATTGGCTTTGGAGCTTCCACATTACACCAGTCACTATGCACCAAAGGTACACCAGTGTCTGCAAAGCATTTTAGGATGTTGTGAGATGCAACCGACGCCATTTAGATGCAAGGTGCTCCCTCCTCAGTGCGGAGGCTTCTCTGGGATCAGATCTGCAGGTGACTGGTGTGGAAATGTGTCAGTACACACCCCACAGCACAGATCTCACAATCATTCACAAATAAAACAGAACAGAAACGCTGAGCTTGCAGCTTCTGAATATTACCCCCCAGGCCTGGACAGAGCTGGATCAGATTAAATTCCGTACAGTGTGGAAACAGGCCCTTCAGCCCAACCAGTCTACACCGACCCTCGGAAGAGTAACCCACCCAGACCCATTTCACTCTAACCAATGCACCTAACACTATGGGCAATTTAGCATGGCCAATTCACCTGACCTGCACATCTTTGGATTGTGGGAGGAAACCCACGCAGACACTACGAGAATATGCAAACTCCACATTGACAGTCACTCGAGGCCAGAATCGAACCTGGGATCCTGATGCTGTGAGGCAGCAGCGCTAATCACTGAGTCACTGTGCCACGTGGATTTAATAGCTGTTCACAGCCTGTGGTTGCTGAATGTCATGGGGTTTGGGGTTTAAAGGATAAGAATGCTGAATAAGGGGGTAAGTGATCGCTAGATGCATTATCGCTGGACTATTATTTCAGAATCCCAGGTAATGTTCTGGGGTCTTGCGTTCAAATCCCACCATGGCAGATGGTGGAGTTTGAATTCAATAATAACTTGGAAATAAGAGTTTCATGATGATCATGACACTATCATGATCAGAAAAATCCATCTGGCTCATTAACATCCTTTTGAGAAGGAAACTGCCATCTGTACTTGGTGTGGCCTGTATGTGACTCCAGACCCACAGCAATGTGGTTGACTCTGGGCAATCAGGGATGGGCAATAAATGCTGGTTCAGTCACTGATGCCCACATCCCATGAATGCTTATAAAAGGAACGGTAGAAATAGGGCACACGGGCTCCAGACCTTCCATGTGTCAATGCCTTCAGGACAGCAGGAAGGGGAATACTTTGTGATGCGGAGGCTGTTGTCTGAAAGTAATCGCTTGAACACTAAGTGCAAGCGGTGAGTCAGTCAATGCACAGCCAGAGATGGGAGTGATTTTTTACTTGCTGTTTCCGTTGAACCAGAGCAGAGCACTGACTACTCCCTAATGGGCCAAATAATGTGAAATTAGAGCAGTAACCTGCACCAGAAAGGGAAAGCAACGTCACAGTAAGACAAACATCATTTCAGTCAGCCCGAAGGTGACTGAATTAGGGCAGTGGCTGCTCTCCTCCCTCTCCATCAGCCTTTAGATTATAATTAGAGTCCAGAATATATTGATAATGATTGAACAGAGGCGAGGGACAAATGAGCAAGGAATTGTTTTCGATATAAAGTCAGCCAGGAGGGTACCTGCGTCGTTTATCTAACAGTTGTATTAACATCAAAACTAGAAACAGAACTAGGCCATTTCGACGTTAGAGCCTGCTCCATCTATCAATCGGATCATTCCATCCTCTATCCTAACATCATCTTCCTGCATTCTCCCTATGCTCCTTGATGCTTTTAAAAACTAAATTAAAATCTACTTATTTCATAATGTAATATTACATGTGTAACAGTGCCATTACACTGGCTACAAAGACTCCCTCTCTACAGCAGAGGTTACAGTCAGATGAAGGGACTGGCAGCAGCAAACAGGCCATGGAGACCTTGCAATAAATGGGAAGCACAGTTACGGCCTACGCACTATGATGAACTCAGACCAATCCATAAATGTCTTGGACAGACTCGACACAGATACTAGATGCCAGGCTTTATACCAAACTGCATCCATCAGCACAAACATGGAACTAATGTAATCAACTTAAAACAACAAGTGAGCTGGGCAGTGGCAGAATGTTTATTTGAAAATTGATAGCATTTAGTCACACCACAAGTTCTGAGCTTTTTGTCATCTGGAACATTCTCTTTGTACACGCGATGACTGTCAACTCCATGAATAATTCTGCGAGGACATCAAGCAGGATTTGAGGCTGAGGAACTTTGAGAGAAAAACAGGGGGAGTTATGCACAAGGCAACACTACTTTGTCGAAGAAGCAGCACAAGCAGTGGCTGGACTGGCCTACGGTGTGCTGTACACTTTCTCCAAGTCAATGAAAATGAATCGTGCCACCAACAGCTGACTGGAGAACTGAGCTCCACCAACCAGGCTTCTCCAAAAATACCAGACCTGGTCAAGCCAATATTACCTCTACAGATCAAGAACACAAATTTGGTCCAGCCAGCTGGCAGGCTGGTTGCTAATAACAGCAATTTGCATTTATATAGTGCTTTTAACATCGTAAAATACCCAAGGTGTTTTAATTCTGTGTGAGGATTTAAAAGCCACATTTCCACTGGAAGGTCATTGGCATTGCTAGTAAGATGAGCATTTATTGACCATTCTAACTTGCCCGAGAATAGCTGGTGCCATTTGTTAAAAGTCAATCCTAAGGATTGTGGAGCTTCTGCAAACAAGGAGGGGACATTGGGTTCACTTCCCTCAAGAACCAGATGGAATTTTAGACAGAGATTCTGTGGTCATTTTTTGCCAAGTCCCCAAATTTTTCATTTCCAGATCTGTGCAAAAGACCCACAAAATACAAAATTCTTCAATTGCCCAGTTGCGGGATTTAAACTCACCGGATTGTTAGACAAGTATGAGCACTATTCCCCAGTCAAAGCAGGTTGTGTTATGGGGTGGCTCATTGGTGAGCCCTGCTGCCATACAGCACCAGGGACCCAGGTTCGATTCCAGCCTCGGGCGACTGTCTGTGTGGAGTGTGCATGTTCGCCCACAGTCTACATGGGTTTTGTCCGGGTGCTCCAGTTTCCTCCCACAGTCCAAAGATGTGCAGGTTAGGTGGATTGGCCATGCTAAATTTCACGGCAAAGACTGATAAATTCTTGATCTTGCAAGGGCTATGGAGAGAGAGTGGGTAAGTGGTGTTGAAATGCCCATCAGCCATGATTAAATAGCGGAGTGGACTCGATGGGCCAAATGGCCTTACTTCCACTCCTATGTCTTATGGTCTTAAATTACCCTAGTGTCCAGAGATGTGAGGGCTGGGTGGGGTTAGCCATGGTAAAAACCCCAACAGGGCTGGAGGTGGTTGATCTGAGTGGGATGCTCTTTGGGTGGTTGGTGCTGACTCAGTGGCCCAATGAGCTGTTTCTGCACAGAGGGGACTCTACAAACTTAGTTCCCAATAAGCACAGGTTCACACCTAACAAAAAACTCTTAATTGCCAGCAATCTGCAATCGAAGCAATAGCTCTTGCTCAGTGAGGTATTGCAATCTCTAGTATGAGCAGGATTACAGTGGTGCTGGAGAATTAAGGAGAACCTTCCCGAGGTTGGGCTTGGGGCAGATCTCTTGTTGGAACCAGACTCTCTCGTCCTGGCTGTGAGGCTCCGACAGCATGACAACAAGGAAGCACTCTCATTGTCGCGCTGTAATCTAAACAATCACAAAGAAACATTGTCAGAAAAATCTGACAACCAGGCTTAACATTAAAGATGCATTAACCAATTTCATAGATTCATCCAGCACAGAAAAGACCCTTCAGCCCATCGAGTCTGCTCTCATAATTACTAGTAAATGTGTGCGAACCCCTATTTCCTGCACTTGTCCCATATCTTTGAATGTCATGATAGCTCAAATGCTCATCCGAATTTTTTTTAACAGGTTGTAAGATTTCTAGCCGCCAGGCAGTGTATTCCATTACCTGTTGAATGAATAAGTTTTCTCCCCAAATCCCTTCTGAATCTCCTATTCCTTAGCCTAAAGCTATGCCCTTGGAGGCTTTTTCAAAAAAAAATTAGAATTCAACAAGAATGATTTACAAAAACAGCCTGTGCAAACAAAGGGGCCAACATTGATTTTTCCTCTTTTTTTATAATGCGTCTATCATTTTCTCAGATAAAATGCTCTGTGCTTAATTTTAATCGATTCATCCAGGGTTCTGAGGCAGAGCCAATCACAGCCCCCCGTCCCCATATCCTTGCTGCTGCAGAGAATTGCACTGGAGGAAGCCATCAGGGGCCGGGCTTAGAGCTTTCCATTGCGCCAAATGTAATACTGCTCTGTAATCTTACAGGCTATTTACAACCAATTTGGGAAATTGTGTAGATGGTCATTTTAGCCGTTCAATAACTTTACAGCATTAGTGGCAGCTATTTATCTCTCAGTATGTGCAGTGGGCTCTCATTAATCTCTCAGGCACTCAAGGGATGGGGCTGATGAGGGCTCAGGAAATAGCCAAAAGAGACATTTAGCCCATCGAGCTTGTCTTAGCCCTCGGAAAGAGCTGCTTAAATGATCGCAGGATGCCATTTATTTCTCATCCAGGAGCACAAACAGACCACCAGGTCATTATCATGTTGTTGCACGTGGGAGCTCACTGTTCGCAAAAGGACTACTGTGTTTCATACACAGCAAAGCAATAGCCACTACACTTCAGTCCGCGGCTGTGCAGCAACTGGCAATTTCCTAAGGTTGGAAAAGGAGCTACAAAAATGCAAGTCGCTCTGTATTTCCCTCTCAGTTGTCGGTGACAGTGGGAACTTCTCGAATCAGCTGATGCCCTGCCCTTTGAATGTTAGCCCAGAGACTGTCAGTGTAGACAGTGATAGGAGAAAGTGAGGACTGCAGATGCCGGAGAGTCTACATCAAAACGTGTGGCACTGGAAAAGAACAGCAGGTCAGGCAGCAACCAAGGAGCAGGAGTGTCTACGTTTCAGGTATGATGAGCAAATTCCTGAAATGTCAACTCTCCTATTCCTTGGATATTGAGAGACAGTGTGGGCCCAGACAGTAAGAGCCCAGACAGTGAGGGTCCAGACAGCGAGGGCCCAGACAGTGTGAACCCAGACAGTGTGAACCCAGACAGTGTGGGCCCAGACAGTGAAGGGCCCAGACAGTGAAGGGCCCAGACAGTGAGGGCCCAGACAGTGAGGGTCCAGACAGTGAGGGTCCAGACAGTGTGGGCCCAGACAGTTTGAACCCAGTGTGGGCCCAGATGGGGTGGATCCAGACAGTGTGGGCCCAGACAGTGTGGGCCCAGACAGTGTGGGCCCAGACAGTGTGGGCCCAGACAGTGAGGATCCAGACAGTGTGGATCCAGACAGTGTGGATCCAGACAGTGTGGATCCAGACAGTGAGGATCCAGATAGTGAGGATCCAGACAGTGAGGATCCAGACAGGGTGGGCCCAGACTGGGTGGGCCCAGATAGTGTGAATTCATACAGTGTGGGTCCAGACAGTGAGGGCCCAGACAGTGTGAGTTCAGACAGTGTGAACCCATACAGTGAGGGCCCAGACAGTGTGAACCCAGTGTGGCCCAGACAGTGTGGGCCCAAACAGTGAGGGCCCAGACAGTGTGAACACAGACAGTGTGAACCCAGACAGTGAGGGCCCGGACAGTGAGGGCCCGGACAGTGAGGGCCCGGACAGTGAGGTTCCAGACAGTGTGGTTCCAGACAGTGTGGTTCCAGACAGTGTGGTTCCAGACAGTGAGGTTCCAGACAGTGTGGTTCCAGACAGTGTGGTTCCAGACAGAGTCGTTGCAGACAGTGTGACCGAAATGTCGATTCTCATGTTCCTTTGATCCTGCCAGACCTGCTGCGCTTTTCCAGCAACACATGTTTAAGCTCTGATCTCCAGCATCTGCAGTCCTTACTTTCTCCCAGGCAGTGTGGGCCCAGAGAGTGTGGGCCCAGAGAGTGTGGGCCCAGACAGCGTGGGCCCAGAGAGTGTGGGCCCAGAGAGTGTGGGCCCAGACAGCGTGGGCCCAGACAGCGTGGGCCCAGACAGCGTGGGCCCAGACAGCGTGGGCCCAGACAGTGAGGGCCCAGACAGTGAGGGCCCAGACAGTGTGAACCCAGACAGTGAGGGCCTAGACAGTGAGGGCCTAGACAGTGAGGGCCTAGATAGTGAGGGCCAGACAGTGTGGTTCCAGACAGTGTGGTTCCAGACAATGTGAGCGAAACGTCGATTCTCATGTTCCTTTGATGCTGCCAGACCTGCTGCGCTTTTCCAGCAACACATGTTTAAGCTCTGATCTCCAGCATCTGCAGTCCTTACTTTCTCCCAGGCAGTGTGGGCCCAGACAGTGTGGGCTAGACAGTGAGGGCCCGGACAGTGAGGGCCCGGACAGTGTGGGCCCGGACAGTGTGGGCCCGGACAGTGTGGGCCCGGACAGTGTGGGCCCGGACAGTTTGAACCCAGTGTGGGCCCAGACGGGTGGATCCAGACTGTGGGCCCAGACAGTGTGGTTCCAGACAGTGTGGTTCCAGACAGTGTGGTTCCAGACAATGTGAGCGAAACGTCGATTCTCATGTTCCTTTGATGCTGCCAGACCTGCTGCGCTTTTCCAGCAACACATGTTTAAGCTCTGATCTCCAGCATCTGCAGTCCTTACTTTCTCCCAGGCAGTGTGGGCCCAGACAGTGAGGGCCCAGAGAGTGAGGGCCCAGAGAGTGAGGGCCCAGAGAGTGAGGGCCCAGACCGTGTGGGCCCAGACCGTGTGGGCCCGGACCGTGTGGGCCCGGACCGTGTGGGCCCGGACCGTGTGGGCCCGGACCGTGTGGGCCCGGACAGTGTGGGCCCGGACAGTGTGGGCCCGGACAGTGTGGGCCCGGACAGTTTGAACCCAGTGTGGGCCCAGATGGGATGGATCCAGACAGTGTGGGCCCAGACAGTGTGGGCCCAGACAGTGTGGGCCCAGACAGTGTGGGCCCAGACAGTGAGGATCCAGACAGTGAGGATCCAGACAGGGTGGGCCCAGACTGAGTGGGCCCAGATAGTGTGAATTCATACAGTGTGGGTCCAGACAGTGAGGGCCCAGACAGTGTGAGTTCAGAAAGTGTGAACCCATACAGTGAGGGCCCAGACAGTGTGATCCCAGTGTGGCCCAGACAGTGTGGGCCCAACCAGTGAGGGCCCAGACAGTGGGGGCCCAGACAGTGGGGGCCCAGACAGTGGGGGCCCAGACAGTGAGGTTCCAGACAGTGTGAGCAAAACGTCGATTCTCCTGTTCCTTTGATGCTGCCTGACCTGCTGCGCTTTTCCAGCAACACATGTTTAAGCTCTGATCTCCAGCATCTGCAGTCCTTACTTTCTCCCAGGCAGTGTGGGCCCAGACAGTGTGAACCCAGACAGTGTGAACCCAGACAGTGTGAACCCAGTGTAGGCCCAGATGGGGTGGATCCGGACAGTGAGGGCCCGGACAGTGAGGGCCCAGACAGTGAGGGCCCAGACAGTGAGGGCCCAGACAGTGAGGGCCCAGACAGTGAGGGCCCAGACAGTGAGGTTCCAGACAGTGTGGTTCCAGACAGTGTGAGCGAAATGTCGATTCTCCTGTTCCTTTGATGCTGCCTGAGCTGCTGCGCTTTTCCAGCAACACATGTTTAAGCTCTGATCTCCAGCATCTGCAGTCCTTACTTTCTCCCAGGCAGTGTGGGCCCGGACAGTGTGGGCCCGGACAGTGTGGGCCCGGACAGTGTGGGCCCGGACAGTGTGGGCCCGGACTGTGTGGGCCCGGACAGAGAGGGCCCGGACAGAGAGGGCCCGGACAGAGAGGGCCCGGACAGAGAGGGCCTGGAGAGTGAGGGCCCGGACAGTGAGGGCCCGGACAGTGTGAACCCAGACAGTGTGGGCCCAGATGGGGTGGATCCAGACAGTGAGGGCCCATACAGTGTGGGCCCAGACAGTGTGGGCCCAGACAGTGTGGGCCCAGACAGTGTGGGCCCAGACAGTGTGGGCCCAGACAGTGTGGGCCCAGACAGTGTGGGCCCAGACAGTGTGGGCCCAGACAGTGTGGGCCCAGACAGTGTGGGCCCAGACAGTGTGGGCCCAGACAGTGTGGGCCCAGACAGTGTGGGCCCAGACAGTGTGGGCCCAGACAGTGTGGGCCCAGACAGTGTGGGCCCAGACAGTGTGGGCCCAGACAGTGTGGGCCCAGACAGTGTGGGCCCAGACAGTGTGGGCCCAGACAGTGTGGGCCCAGACAGTGTGGGCCCAGACAGTGTGGGCCCAGACAGTGTGGGCCCAGACAGTGTGGGCCCAGACAGTGTGGGCCCAGACAGTGTGGGCCCAGACAGTGTGGGCCCAGACAGTGTGGGCCCAGACAGTGTGGGCCCAGACAGTGTGGGCCCAGACAGTGTGGGCCCAGACAGTGTGGGCCCAGACAGTGTGGGCCCAGACAGTGAGGGCCCAGACAGTGAGGGCCCAGACAGTGAGGGCCCAGACAGTGAGGTTCCAGACAGTGTGGTTCCAGACAATGTGAGCGAAACGTCGATTCTCCTGTTCCTTTGATGCTGCCTGACCTGCTGCGCTTTTCCAGCAACACATGTTTAAGCTCTGATCTCCAGCATCTGCAGTCCTTACTTTCTCCCAGGCAGTGAGGGCCCGGACAGTGATGGCCCGGACAGTGAGGGCCCGGACAGTGAGGGCCCGGACAGTGTGGGTCCGGACAGTGTGGGTCCGGACAGTGTGGGTCCGGACAGTGTGGGTCCGGACAGTGAGGGCCCGGACAGTGAGGGCCCGGACAGTGAGGGCCCGGACAGTGAGGGCCCGGACAGTGAGGGCCCAGACAGTGTGAGCCCAGACAGTGAGGGCCCAGATAGTGAGGGCCCAGACAGTGAGGGCCCAGATAGTGTGGGTCCAGACAGTGTGAACCCAGTGTGGACCCAAATAGTGTGAACCCAGACAGTGAGGGCCCAGACAGTGAGGGCCCAGACAGTGAGGGCCCAGACAGTGAGGGCCCAGACAGTGAGGGCCCAGTGTAGCCCAGACAGGGTGGACCCAGACAGTGAGGGCCCAGACAGGATGGGCCCAGACAGGTTGGGCCCAGACAGGTTGGGCCCAGACAGGGTGGGCCCAGACAGGGTGGGCCCAGACAGGGTGGACCCAGACAGTGAGGGCCCAGACAGGTTGGGCCCAGACAGATGTGGGCCCAGACAGATGTGGGCCCAGACAGATGTGGGCCCAGACAGGGTGGGCCCAGACAGGGTGGGCCCAGACAGGGTGAAGCCAGACAGGGTGAAGCCAGACAGGGTGAAGCCAGACTGCCTTTTTAAAATTTGTTCATGGGATGTTTGGCCAGGTCAGCATTTGCAGCCCATCCTTAATTATCCAGAGGGCAGCTAAGAGTCAACCATCTCTCATGGAGGCCAGACCAAGTACAGGTGGCAAGTTTCTTTCCTAAAGGATATTAGTAAACCAGATGGGCTTTTACCAACAAAATGCTCACCATTCGGTGCTCAATTCCAAACCTGCCATGGGAT
Organism: Chiloscyllium plagiosum; assembly: GCF_004010195.1. Lineage (NCBI taxonomy): Eukaryota > Metazoa > Chordata > Chondrichthyes > Orectolobiformes > Hemiscylliidae > Chiloscyllium > Chiloscyllium plagiosum. The sequence continues at coordinate 42,691,364 of NC_057732.1, read as the reverse complement.
TTGAACCCAAGTCCCCAGAACATTACCTGGATCGCTGGAGTAATCTTCTGGCAGTAATAACACTAGGCCAATATTCTCAATTTGGCCAATGACAGAATTACAGCTCAGCACGTTTGACGTTCACCATAAACACCTTCTTTCCAGCACAAACGCATGCAATAGCACTTGGCATTTGGAACTCTTTCCATCCCATGTAACCAAAAGGACACATCATGAGGGATCACTGACCACTCTGGTCTTGGTTTCCATCAGGTGGTGAGAGTTAAAATTCCCCAACTTAGTTTTTGTTTTTTTATGTCGGTCTAGCATTGTTTGATAAACTCACCATCTAATCACCATATTCTTCATCTTCTACAAAACCTCAATCAAATCTGCTCATAATTTCCACAGCTCAAATGAAAAGTCCCAGTGAAAAGTTCTTCGAGTTGGTGGATACAAAACCGAAGATTATACATCTGGGCCTTCATTTGAAACTCAATATTCCCTGCTAGCTGAGATAATCCAAGGAGGACACTGTATTGTCAACATGGTCATATTAACAACAATTTGCATTTACACGGAGTCTTTGACACAGAGTAAAATGTTCCAAAGCCATTCACAAGGGTCTCATCAAAAATACATTTGACAACAAACTCACACGAGGAAATACTAGAATGAGAACCAAATGTTTGTTTGAAGGTGCAAGCTTTAAGGAGCATCTTAAAAGAGGAAAGATTAGGGAGGGAATTCCAGAGTTTAGGGTTTAGGCAGTTGAATGTTGGTGGTAAAATGGATTAAATGAGGAAGCGGCCAGAATGCGAGGACCTCAGAAGCTGATTGTCAGCCCTTGTAAAAGATGGCCAGAATGATGAAATGAAAAAAGGTCCTCACTAGTAACAGAGTCAAATTCATCTGGCTTAGCCTGAGGCTTTTTTTTTTGGTCTGTATGGGCCACCGGTGTTGCAACTTAATATGCGAGCTACTGGGAATGCAGGTGTTGAGTAAAAATACTTCAATTCGTAGCCACATGCCTGAGGGATGTATCTTCACATTTGATAACCAATAATATTGACACGATAATCCTGCCACCGAGAGAATCATTCAGTGATTCAAGGCCTGCTTCAGACTCTGACAGATGCTGGTCCCAAGAAGGAAGATTTGGCCAATATATTATTTCTGGGATTAAGTTGATGCATTGCTGTAAAAAGCAGATTCCCTTGTGTAATGATGCCTCTCACAAAGCAGGGCTGGATGAGAGTGACTAATAATTTTCAGACAGATGCTTGATGAAGAGGAATAAAGAAAGAAAGTGGGAGGAATTGGGAGAGCGGGATTAGATTACTTTCATATAAAGGAACACTGGTTAGAATTGATGAGCTGAAATTTTGTGCTACCACTTGATTAACTCAGAACTCATTGCAAAATAGCTTAAAAATATGGCACCTTCTACATTTATCTCAGTATATCCACTTTTAATTTTCCCCTTTTGGAACTTTTAGCCATGGATTGTTTGCTCCCTCATGAAACATTTTTACTAAACACAGCCTGAATACAGACAGCAGAACTGGCTCGAACTGCTTATTTATTTGTCAAAAAGAGTAAACAACCAGATTTAGCAGTTAAGAATCAAGATTTGAATTTATAATGTAGCTTTCACAACCTTACAATGTTCCAAAGTGCTTTACAGTTAATGGTGTAAAGTAGGAAATTGATATTAATCAATTTGCACACAGCAAGTTCCCACAAACACTAGAATCATAGAATCCCTACAGTGTGGAAGCAGGCCATTCAGCCCATCAAGTCCACACTGACCCTCCAGACAGCATTCCACCCAGACCCATCCCCTCGCATCCTCGTCTTGTAACCCTGCATTTCCCATGCCTACTCCATCTAGCCTGCACATTCCTGAACACTATGGGCAATTTAGCATGGCCAATTCATCTAACCTGCACACCTTTGGACTGTGGAAGGAAACCCCTACAGACATGGGGAGAATGAACAAATTCCACGCAGAGAAACAGTTGCTCGAGGATGGAATCAAACCCAGGAACCTTGTGCTGTGAGGCAGCAGTGCCAACTACTGTGCTGCCCCACTAAATTGATCATGGCCAGGTTATATTTTATTTAAAAACATGATGCTGGTTGAGAGACAAACATTGGAAAGGATGCTTAGGAAACCTGTCCAGCTGGTCTTCAAAGCAATTCCAAAAGATCTTTTATGTTCAACGAAGGCAGTGCCTCACTGGCAGTGCAGCACCCACTCAGCAGATTTTGTTCTCAAATCGATTGAATGGGTCTTGAACCAAAGTTTTTTATGTTGCGGGTGTTGTCGTATCCTTATACACTTAATGGTAAGGTCCTAGGGAGTGTTGCTGAACAAAGAGACCTTGGAGTGCAGG
>NC_057732.1:42687662-42688664 GCF_004010195.1 Chiloscyllium plagiosum | reverse complement strand
TGAATAGGAAGGGTTTGGAGGGATATGGGCCGGGTGCTGGCAGGTGGGACTAGATTGGGTTGGGATATCTGGTCGGCATGGACGGGTTGGACCGAAGGGTCTGTTTCCATGCTGTACATCTCTATGACTCTATGACTCTATGGTTATGTTGTTCTCAGGTTTAGCCACCAAGTTTGGAATAATCCGTAAACATATATATTGTGTTACTGAATCTTGGGTTTAAAGCTTAAACATATTATGTACAACTATGGTCAGAGTCCACCAACCCTTATGGAACATCAGCTGAAACCTTGTACAGTCCTGACAGTAACGACCACAACACAGGTGAGTATCCTGTACACTGAGGTGAGTTTGGCATCTCTCTTTGATAACTAAGTCACAAGTAACCATCTGAGATGAGGTGAATACGTACATTGATTGTTTCCACACCATTGTGGTTAGCTCGAATCTTAGGGTGCTGGATGATGTCCAGGTTTGTTCCCCATACCATCACAGGTGTACTCCCACTGAGAAAGGGAAGGAGGAAAAAAAACCTTACATTTGCCATTAATAGACAAACAAATCTTCACTATATTCATTCTCAAAAAATACACATCACCAGTAAGGCCAGCATTTAGTGCCCATTCCTGTACACCCTTGAGAATACTTTGGTGGTAAGTAACGTTTTGCGTGGCTACAGTGCATGCACTGATGGCTGTCCTTCAATGCTGCTGAGTTTGATCCAATGATGACGACTGAACATTAAAATCAGGAGAGTGTGTGGCGTGGAGGGGTAACTGGAAGTAGCGGTGTTTCAATGAACGTTCTATCCCTGTCCTTCTAGATAGCGGCGGGTATGGATGTGTGAAAATGCCATTAAGGAAGCAATAGCAGACACTGAGATTACAGTCACGTTGGGCTTGTCATCCATGTGACCTCTGAGATTGATAAGGTGGTAAAGAAGCTGAAAATGTGTTGCTGGAAAAGCGCAGGTCAGGCAGCATCCAGGGAACAGGAGAATCG
>NC_057732.1:42683053-42686581 GCF_004010195.1 Chiloscyllium plagiosum | reverse complement strand
TCGATGTAGCGGAGGAAAAGGTGGGGGTGGGGCCAGTGTAGTTGCGGAAGATGGACTGTTCCACATATCCTACGAAGAGGCAGGCATAGCTGGGGCCCATGCGGGTCTATTGCACGCTTGCCTCCATCAGTCAGGACACTGAGTATAAAAGTTTGCAAGTCATGTTCATAGAATCTCTACAATGCAGAGAGAAGCCTTTCAGCCCAGTGTTCTGCACCAACAAGCATCCCACCCAGATCCACCCCATTCCCATAACTCCACATTTCTCCTAGCTAACCTACACTAACCGGAGCATCCAGTGAAAACCTATGAGAACATGGGGAGAACATGCAAACTCTACACATTGAACCCAGGTACTGTGAGGCCGCAATGCTAACTGTTGAAACTGTATAACACATTACGTAGGCCATATTTGGGGTATCGTGTGTAGTTCTGGTTGCCACACTTTATGGTGAGGATTTGGAGAGGTTGCAAAAGAGGTTCACCAGAATGTTGCCTGGATTGGAGTATATTAGCTATACGGAAGGCTGATACGTAACCAGATGGAAGTACATGAGATTATGTGAGCCATACATAGTGTGGATATTCAGAGTCTTTTTCCCAGTGTGGAACTGTCAAATACTAGGGGCCACAGGTTTAAGGTGAGAGAGGAAAAGTTTAAAGGAAATGAATGAGGCAAGTTTTTTTTTACAGAGGTTGGTAGGTGTCTGGAACTCATTGCCAAGGGAGTGGTAGAAGCAGATGCAATAGCAACATTTATAAGGCATTTAGACAGATACAGGAAACAGAGGGATATGGACTGTATACAGGCAGATGGGATTAGTTTAGAATGGCATCATGATTGGCACCGACATGGTGGGCCAAAGGGCCTATTCTTGCCTTGTACTGTTTTATGATCTCTGTAACACAGAAAACAGAACACACTTCCACTCCATCCTCAGTACAGGACGATTTCAAACCTTTATAAACCAACCCAGCCTCTATTACCAGACTTCATTTCCCTATCATGATCAGAGCCTCGTGACGAAGGAATAGACGTAATAATTTAGGGAAGCAACAGATGGCTCTCTTAACATGACATCAAATTACATGGAGGTAGGCCATCGATACTGGGGAACTTTCTTTTGACAGTTGTGACTTAAGGTCTCAAGTTGCAAAAGCTTACTGAAGCCACCGTGGATGTCATCCAGTCACTGGGACATCCTGGATTGTTACATTTCAGTGGTACAAGCAAAGCCCTTGACATTGTGAGGCAGCCCGTCACGGTCAGAGAGAGGGGAATTACACAGAGGAACAGTTGAAAGCTTGGTACAAGAAGCCCTGATGAAGCAGTTGTCAAGACCCAGTGAGATTCACTGGCATTTGAACATAATTAGGAATGAAACTTCAGTTTGAGAAGATAAAGGACAGATAGCGTGCAGTTAATTTACAAAAATTATTGCAAAGGTATCAGGAGCCAAAAATCTGAAGTATCTTGACAGAGAGGGATGGGAAGAAAGAGTAAACAGATGAGGTTGAGAAACAGGAAGGAAATTAAAAATTGATAACACAGTTATAAAGAGATAAATATCTTTTGGTTGTGTCTTTAGTTTGGGACTGTTTAGTCTCTCAGAAGCATGCTGATGAATTTATAATCTTTTTACGCAAATTCTTTATTTACAGATCTTTCGATCCATTCCTTTCACATAAGCTTCTGCGACCGACTCATATGACTCAGACATCATCACAATGTTTGCTTCTGATGTCAATCCCATTACTCAGCAGATGTTGGGAATGGACAGGGAGAGAATGAGAGGGACAGGGAGAGAATGAGAGAGGCAGAAAGACGTGGGAAGGGAGAGAAGAGGGAAAAGGTAGGGAAAGGGAGGAGGAGGGAGAGGGGGAAAAAAGGATAGGGAGGGTGACAGGGTTTGATAGGGAGGAAGGGGCAAGAGAGAAGTGGAGTGAGAAGGAAAAGAAAAGAAACAAAGGGGAAAAACAGAAACTGACTGAGAATGATTACTTAACATCCTTGCCCATCTATTAGTCTATCATACTGACAAAGGATTATACCCATTAACCAGTCAGTTCTCTTTACAGATGATGGTAACTATATTTTCTATTTCTATTCCAGACTCTCCATTTTTTCAGTGATTCTGTCAGTGGATACACACTGGTGGGCTTTATTTACCTTACTATACTCCACTCTGGTTCAACCTTCACGATGGTGGGATCGTCCACATACTCAAATAATAGTTCCTTCTCAATTCTCGCCTTGTCTACCCCGACCACCACGGTGAAGTTCCCTTTGCGTGGTGCAGAGGTGGAGTTACAAATAATTCCTCCAGTGAACCTCCTGTTAGGCCGGGAAATAGGAACACTGTCAAACAACAGCAACAATCTGCATTGACATTGAACCTTTAATGCAGTAAAATGACTCAAGGCACTGTGCAGGAGTATTATCAACTAAAACAAAATCAAACACCATCAAGCCGCATGTTGGCATAGACTCGATGGGCCGAAGGACCTGTAACTATGGCTCATAAGGAGATATTAGGACAAATGTCTTAAAACATGGGGTTTAAGGAGAGCGAGGTAGAGAAGCGGAGATGTTTTGGGAGGGAATGCGAAAAAAGTAGACTTTGGCAGCTGTAGTTATGGCAACCAATGATGAAGTGATTAAAATCAGGGAGGTTACAAGGCCAAAATTGGAGGAACACAGAAATGTGGGAAGGTTGTAAGATTGAAGGAAAGTACAGCTGTTGCAAGGGGTGAGGCTGTTGAAGAATTTGTAAACAATGGTGAGGTTGTTAAAATTGAGATTAAAACTACAGTGAGAGCTCCACTTACAGCACTTAATAACAGCTTACCCCATCATTTGAGGAAGAGACATTCTTTCCTACAATTCTCCATCTCAAGATCAATTAGTCACAAATGATTAAAGAATAGATTGTAAAGTCTGTCACAAAAAGGGGCCATATATTCCTTCAAAGTATAATTTATTGTACAATAATGAGCATACATGTATATATCTCACACTTTCACATACATGCACACTCACACTCATACATTCACGTTTATACTTGCTCTGCATTTAGGTTTGCTTGATGTGCTGGAGGGTTATTTCCAGATGTTTTGTCACCCTACTAGGTAGTATCTTCAGTGGGCCTCTGGGTGAAACACTGCTGCTGATTCCTGGTTTCTATTTATATGTGTGGGTTTCTTTGGGTTGGTGATGTCATTTCCTGTGGTGATGTCATTTCCTGTTCTTTTTCTCAGGGGGTGGTAGATGGGGTCTAACTCAATGTGTTTATTGATAGAGTTCCGGTTGGAATGCCATGCTTCTAGGGATTCTCGTGCATTCACTGTTTGGCTTGTCCTAGGATGGATGTGTTGTCCCGTTGAAGTGGTGTCCTTCCTTATCTGTATGTAAGGATATTAGTGAGAGAGGGTCATGTCGTTTTGTGGCTAGTTGATGTTCATGTATCCTGGTGGCTAGTTTTCTGCCTGCTTGTCCAATGTAGTGTTTGTTACAGTCCAACCGGAACT
>NC_057732.1:42653183-42682937 GCF_004010195.1 Chiloscyllium plagiosum | reverse complement strand
CTAAACACACACGCACACCCATACCCCCCCGCACCAACACACACACACACATTTCAGCAAAAGGTAACATTCTCCACAATTTTGAACGAAATTTAATTATGTTTGCCTACTATCAAACAAACTGCACTCAAATTTAATGCTTCAACAACTTTAGGACTGGCTAATTTTTGTTTCTTCACCGATAGTCCATACCTGTTGAACACACAAGGCTGTTCTTCAAACATCACTGAGACATCGCTTCCGGCATCCAGGTTTCTGCCCAGAATAGTAACCATTGTTCCCCCAGACACTGGGCCTTTGCTCGGTGCCAGGTTGGTTAGAGTTGGGAGCTGAAATAAATTCAACTCAATATTATACAGGCGAAAGATGCAATCAACATATTTATGCAGTAGGTACTCACATACTGAGATACAGTAAAATAAATAGCTGCTTCAAAGACTGAATATAATAGACTGGGTGAGAGTGAGAGAACGGAACAGGTAAAATGAGAATAGACTTCAATCACATTAACCTGGGTCACTCCATGTTCATTCTTATTCTTTTCGATAGATAATTTACAGGCTATATTCCAGTATTATATTTCCAATTGGATTTATTTTGGTAATAGTTTTAACCATTAGGTTGTTCCACTTTTCAAACAAGGAATATTTGCCTTTGATATTCATCAGCGAAGGCCAAATGAACCATATTGGTGAAATCTGGGCCAGGATCTAATGCAGCCCATCACGGCAGGAAAAATGGGGGCTGTACTAACTTAAAGAATGGGAGACATCACATATCAGTCTCCCAATGGCAGGGAAACCTTCCACAGTTAAGGTTGGAGATGGGAATTGGCTCTTTGGGTGGCGGGGGTGCAGGATGCCAGGCTCATAATGAGTTCTCGGTTAGGGTCACATATGCATCACTGGTTGGTTAGCTGAGTTGGTTGGACGACTGGTTTTGCGCTATAAAGTGACACAATAACTCAGGTTCACTTCCCACACAGGCTGAGATTATTCCAAAGGTCCTACCTTTTCAGGCTCTCCCCTTATCTGAGGCATGGTGAACCTCAGGTTAAACCACCACCAGTCATCTCTCTTTAATGAGAAAGCAGCTCTATGGTCCTCTGGGACTATAGAAAGTTGACTGGATTTGAATTCTTATCACTGCACATTGTTCCATTAGAACGGATAAATTGAAGGATCAGATTTTTAAGCTTATCAGTCACTTTTGTAATGACTGAGTTGTGACTTAATGGAAGTTCACAAGATCAGTTCTGTCATATGCAGTTTTGTTTTAACACATTCTTCATGGGAAAACTCCTTTATCTTTGATTTTCACACATTTATTCAATGCTGTAGAGTAACATCATGTTGGACCCTGGTCATCACAATAGCTTATTGGTAGAGAGTTGGCTAATGGCTTCCATTCAGTTTCCCGCAGAGTGAGGGTCAACTGTCCTCATTTGTCTCCAGTATCTTCACCAAAGGCCTGGAAATCGAGGTTCCACCCGCTTTCACCTCCTCAGGATACACAAGGTTCAGTAAGACCAGCAAGGCAGTGGAACAGAGGCAAAGCCTGAAAGTAATAAAGCTAAACGCAAAACTGTGTTGGCAAAACCCCAAGGATATAGAGGCCTCCTCACCAAGCCCAGTACAAGAGATAAAGACCAGAAAGACTGACGCTGATGATCCTTCTTCCATAACCTCAGCATACCCAAAATCCCTTCACAGTCCATGAAGCATGCGCACTTTGGTTACTGATGTAGGAAACATGCCAGTCAAGTTGCCCATAAACAGCCCATAAATATGATATAATGAGAAACTGTTTTTAGTGAAGGTAATTGAAGGGTAAATATCGAGCAAACAGTGCGGAAGAACTCGCCAGCTCTTTCTTGAAATAATATCATGGAATTTTATACAATGAGAAAGTGGCGCAGTGGCTCAGTGGTTAGGCACTGATGCCTCACATCGCCAATTATGTAGATATAACTCCAGCCTTGGGGGGAATATTTGTCTGGAGTTTGCATGTTCTCCCCTTGTCGGTATGGGTTTCCTCTGGATGCTCCAGTTTCCTCCCACAGTTCAAACATGTGCAGGTTAGGTGGATTGGCCATGCTAAATTGCCCTGTAATGTTCTGGGATATGCAAGCTAGATGGATTAACTATGGTAAATATGGGGATACAGGGATAGGATGGGACACTCTTCAGATGGTCGGTGCAGACTCGATGGGATGAATGGCCTCTATATGCACTATGGGGGTGCTATGATTCCAAGGCAGATGAGAACTTGGCTGAACGTCTTATCTAAAAGCCGAGTACTGGCAATGCACCATCACCTCAGTAATGCACTGGTGTGCCAGCCTCGATTCCCCTGAAGTGGCACTTGAAGCCAAACCTTCCGATGCAAAGGTGAGAGTGTCACCATTAAGCCACAGCTAACACCTGACAGTTAGAAGGAGGCATATCGACTCATCAACTTCCTCTTTGTATAATTTCATTTCAACTCAAAGGGGACAATCTGTAGGCAGGGAGGCCCAGCGTGTTACAATGTGCGTCACATGGAAGCAACCCTCCACCTCCAGATCTCAGCTCACTCACCACAAAGCTGTAGAGCTGTGTCGACTTTGCCATGAACTCCTGCTTACACTCTTCCACACAGACCTCCACAAAGCCAGTGTGCTGATTATGTCGGGCCACCCCCATCTCACACGTGATCCTTTTGAGAAAACAGAGGCTGAATTAACACTGTTTAGTCTATGACTTGCACATCACAGTACCCCAATCACACAGAACAACACTCAAGGTCCAAATGAGTGACAAGGAGAAGAACATAAATAAGCTGAGAGTTTGGATACAATTCTTTGCAAATAAAGGCTGGGAAATACTAATTTCATGTATCACTGACCTGAAACATTAGCTGCCTTTCTCTCTGCACAGATGCTGTCTATCCTATCAGGACTTCAAGCTCTCTTTTTTATTTCAGATTTTCAGTATCAACAGTAATTTGCTTTTGAGATGATTAATTTCCTCTTTTTTAATGTATCTACAGAAATATCAGCTTTTAAACACTTTTTTAAAAAATTCTAAATAGATGATTTAGAATGGAGCATTACCAGGACAAAACTTCAAGCAACTTGCAAAGAAAATGCTTCATTCCTCTCTCACCTTGTTTTATATTTTTGGTTCTTTCAATCATTAAAGCAGATCAGAGTTTGATCTGTGTTTCAAAACCCAAACTGTTTGATTTATTGTCTCATTATTTTTAATTTGCTGGGTCTCAGTTCTGCACTGGCTGATCTCATCTGTGTAATTGTGCATTCATCCTGTTCACAAAATGGCAGGGTTCTTGGAGTTATCACAATACTCCAGTTTCCATTCACTTGCTTGATGAAGGGATAGCGTGTGTTCCTCCTATAAGGGCAGGGGATAAGGAGGATGGGAAATCTGGGAATTTTCACACATGCACCCAATGCCAGTCCAATGGCAGATCTCCCCTCCTCGTTTGGAGAAATGCAGTTGTGCTGTTAGTGTGCTGATTGGTTTACCATAATCTTGTGACCTCGACCTCTGCTATAAGGCCCTCTCCATATAGTTTGTGGCTGTAAATGTACATCACTTGGAAGTGCTGTCAGCGGAAGGTGGGTGAAAATGGGGGGATTTTCAGAGCTGTAAGAGAGGCAGCTACTGAAAGGAAGAGCAGGAAGTGAAAAAAACAACTTTGAATTACAGAGCAAGTCAAAATCAATGAATTCCTCCACTCCCTTCAGTTATGGAAATGAAAAAGGTTTCAGAAAGAATTGATCTTTTTTCTCTTCTCCACAGCAAAACTATGAAATGGCTATCAAATTAATTTTAACTAAGAGTAACAAACCTGCTATCATTGCAGACATTAGAGACACAAGCTCTCTCACAGCCTAGAGCTTATTGAGGAGCAGCAAAGTCAGACTGTAGAGATTTCAAAAGCTTTGAAGACTCACTTTGAACCCCATAACAATGTTACATATCATCAGTAGGTGCTCAATGTCAGAAATTAGGGAAGAGGTAGATAATGGATCAGTACATGACCATACTGATGCCTGTACCTGATCATAGAGATATGTGTAGCTGTTTCCTGAGAGGTCAGATGACTGAAAGATAGGGTTATCTTAGGCACAAGACGAGCCCTCCTGAGGAAGGGTTTTTGCCCGAAACATTGATTTTCCCTGCTCTTCGGATGCTGCCTGACCTGCTGTGCTTTTCCAGCGCCACCTTAATCTTGATTCTAATCTCCAGCATCTGCAGTACTCACTTCCGCTTAGGCACAAGACAGTCTGTCGTGAAGGTATGTCAACTGAGAATGCACAACCTTCCTCTCAAAGAAGCCATCAACATATGAAGAAGCCCTGAGGTCGTCCATCAACAGTTAGAGTGTATTAATGGGAAAACAGATGAAGCTTTGCAGTATACTGAGAAACATTCAAAGTCACATGGAAACAACAGAGGGGGGAAAACATGGAAAAGAGCCAGCAGAAAGATAAAGGATGGATATCAAACAATAATCAGTCAGAATATAGAAAGGAGGTGGAGGTCTTGGTGTCATGGTGCTGTCATAACAACCTCTCACTGTTGTTAACAAAAGAACTGATCATTGACTTTAGGAAGGAAGAAGGAGAGCATGTCCCCATCTACATCAACAAGGTTGGAGTGGAAAGGGTCAAGAGTATCAAGTTCCTCAGAATGACAATAACTGACAACCTGTCCTGGACCTTCTACATAGTTGCGATGGTCAAGAAAGCACAACAACATCTTTTTCCTCAGGCAGCTCAGGAAATTTGGCAGATTTGTAAGGACCCTCATCAACTATTACAGATGCACCACAGAAAGCATTGTATCTGGATGCATAACAGCCTGGTATGGCAACCGCTCTGCTCAGGACTGCAAGAAACTACAGAAGGTGGTGTGCACAGCCCAGACCACCATGGAAGACAACCTTCCGTACATGGACTCCATTTACACTTCTTGTTGCTGCGGAAAGGCTGCCAACATCATCAAAGACTCCTCCCACCCTGGTAATGCTCTCTTCCAACCTCTTCCATCAGGCAGAAGAAACAGCAGCTTGAACACACACACCAAGAGAGTCAACAGCACCTTTCCTGTCATTTTCAAACTTCTGATTGGACTCTCTAACAGCAAATAATGTTGATCTTGCTTCACCCACCTCCTGTGCAGTGTAACCTGGATGCCTTGCTCTGTCTAAGCACCCTATGATGTGTACGTCCCTGTTTGCTGTGATCTGCCTGTACTGCTCGTAAAACAAAACTTTTCACTGTACTTAGGTACACGTGACTGCAATGCCTCAAATCCAATCAAAGATTGTGAGGAGGATGTAGATGTTGCAGGGATCACAAAAACTTTGGGAAAGTTGACAATAATAAGAAGCTGTATCAATTTGCAAGCAAGTGCTTAGCCAGAAAGAAGCAAAACAAGTTTGTAAAGATTGTGTTAGAGAGATATCCACTGACGATTCTGACAAAAGCACTTTACACCATACAACAAGCTGGCATTGTCAGGTCTGAAGGTGCTAAATGGTTTGAGACTGCTAGACTGCTAGAAGGATGACTGCAGAAGGAGAGCATGAACTGAATGTGAAATGATAGATAGGCTCCACTGCTTTGAGCAGCATTGTGCTGATCTGTAGAAAACAGCTGAAGGTGGTGACACAAGTGAAGCCTAAGAAGGAAGGTTGGAGCAAAATGATGGAATGATACTGATGCCAAGAGGACAATTTAGACTGACAGTCCAAAGCAGAATGAAGATCTAGAGTTCAAATGAACTGTACACATAAACCCATAGGATCTTAGTTAAAGTGATCTCAACACCCCACGCCAACCACTGAAGAGATACGGCCACAAGACAATGTCTTCACTACACTTGACAGGAAGGATGATTGCTAGCAAGTAGAGCTGGATGAAAACAATGGTTTTCTAACAACTTTCTGGATGTTATCTAAGAGATACAGATGGCTGCACATGCCATTTGGCATTTCTACTGTTCCAAAATATAGGCAGCATCAGTCAGTCAGTTGCCTTCACAGAGTGGAAGCCATTGTGCATAGTCAGCGAGTCAGTGGATGTGGAGATACAATTGAAGAAGCCATTGCAGACCCAATCTGGTGCAACTGTGAGACAGAGCCCACCAGATGAGCCGGAGGTTGAAGAGGAATAAGATGTAATTGATAATCCCTGAAAACAAGTGCCCCACCATACACTGGCAAGGAAAAGGACTTCACGCACACCCTGACAAAGTGAGAGCTATAACATGGATGCAGCAACAAATCGATGTGAAAGCAGCATAAGGATTTATTAGATTGTGAATTACTTAGCAAAGTTCTTGCCTAATCTGTCATTAGAATGTGAACCTCTCACTGAAGTGGTATTGGTGGAAAGAACAAGTTACAACTTTCATGAGAATCAAAACAATTAGCAACAACCTCACCAGACATACTGCAATGTCAATAATGAAATGAACTTGCGATGCCAGTGAGACAGGACATGGAGCAACCTTTACGCAGAAAGACAGCCATGCAGCATTAACACAAACTGAGTGACGCTACACTCAGATTGAGAATGAGTGCCTAGCTATTACCTTTGCTTGTGAGCATTTTAATCAATAGCTGAACGGACCGAACAAAATGTCTGTGGAGTCCAACCACTAACCACTACGTAGTATCCTTCCCAATCTACTTCTATTTGCTGTGGTGCTGGAAAAGCACAGCAGGACAGGTAACATCCAAGGAGCAGGAGAATCCATGTTTCGGGCATAAGCCCTTCATCAGGGGCTTATGCCCGAAACGTCTTTTCTCCTGATCCTCAGATGCTGCCTGACCTGCTGTGTTTTCCCAGCAGCACACTCTCGACTCTGATCTCCAGCATCTGCAGTCCTTATTTTCTCCTATTTCTATCTGCTCCAAAACATCTGCAAAGAATGCTACTTTGTTTGAAGAGATACCATCTGGACATAACATACAAGCAAGAGGAACAGATGTACACAGTTGACAAACTGTCAAGAACAGCACTCCCTATGAACAATCTTTAGGAGGCTAAAACAGAGAGTGTGACATCTTCTGATTCAATGAGAAGCGACATGCTCTGGAACCCAGCAGGGACACTGAATCTGAAAACAACTCAAATGAATATTGCAACAACATGCAACTGTCTAACTGCTACAGGAAGTAGTAGAGAAAGGATGCTCTGAAATTATCAATGACAAACCTGTCACTATGAAACATTGTTGGATGTGTAGAGACAAAGTGATAGCGCAAGCTGACATCTTAACAAAGAAAATAGTGTCATTATCCTGAAGGAGATAAGATAAAGGGATTAACTACATCTTTGCCAGCCATCAACGAATTCAGTCTGGTCCAAGGAATGCAAAAGAAGTACTCTACTGGCCAAACATGAGCAATTAGTTTAAGGTTCAATGTCAGCTAGGGCAGCAATTGTTATAAATGCCAAGCTACGGCAACTCATGAACCACGAACAGCACATGACATCACAGACAAATCATTTCGAAGCAAAAACAGAAGTTGCTGGAAAAGCTCAGCAGGTCTGGCAGCATCTGTGAAGAGAAAGTTAACGTTTCTCTGAGGAAGGGTCAGCGAACCTGAAGCATTAGGTTTGATTTCTCGTCACAGACGCTGCCAGACCTGCTGAGATTCTCCAGTAACTTCTGTTTTTGTGTCTGGTTTAGAGCATCCGCAGTTCTTGCAGTTTTTAAATCATTTTGAACCATCGCAGCAGATGTCTTCACTTTCACAGAAACCCATTAACCCTTCACTGTTGACTACCATTCTGACGAATGGGAGTTAGACTAGCTGACATCAATGATGACAAACGAGATCGTAAAATGGCTGAAAGCACACTTCAATAATCCCGACATTGGGATGAGTGCCAATGGTCTTCCACGCACCAGTGAAGAATACAGCCAATTCATAAAAGGTTGGGAAATTCAACACCACACAGCAACCCTCAAACAAAATGGCTGAGGCAGGAGCAACATTCACCAAAGGGGTCATAAAGAAATCAAGAAATTCATGCACAGACCTGTACAAGGCTATGCCTAAGTGGAGAAACATCCTGACTGTGAAAGCATAGATCATAGTTTACTCCAAAACGTAATGTCACGCCACACCCAAGTTTTCCAGGAGTGAAAGAAACTGAAGTCAGTAGTAATACCAGGAGTGGGTGGCAAGATCGAGATGAAATAACAGAAAACCAAATTTCACTTTGATAAAATTGCCATGCCTTTGCCAGAGCTGAGCTGAGCATTGGATAGCGAGTAACGTTCACTGCTGTCAACAAGAAGTCAGACCATGTGTCAGACCAGTTGCGTAGAGTAGTTGAAATTTGATCATATATGATGAATGACCATATGTGAATCTATAACCTCAATGAGCATATATCTTGTCACAATCACAGACACATACAAACAACTGGAAAAGTTGTTTTTGTTTCAATGCGGGCAGTAGGTTTCACCATCAGCACAACACAGAATGACCTTCAACCTGACATATCCACTGTTCACCACCAACAGAAACGGATCATCAACAACATTTGCCAAGACAAATGCACTCACCACAGGAATGATACTCCTTACAGTAGGTACATCATCCCTCGCAATGAGCAGGTACCAGATGAACAGCTAATGACAATGCGCACATGTGCCATGAGGAAATTACAGATTGAAGCTAATGTAGGCAAATCATGTTCAGAGATTGACAAAAATTAAACTGACTAGAGTTATCAGACTATTTTATTAATGAATTATAACTTTTCTTGTGACCAGGCATGTTGGATAACTTGTCACTGAAAATGGGATTGTGTATTTTTTTGCTTTTTTTAACGGATGCTGCTTAACATGACTGGCATAACTTGACTGGTACAAAAGGTGAAGTCACATGGAATTGCGGTGAGCTGGCAAGAATGATACAGAATTGGTTTAGTCATAGGAGACAGAGGATAGTGGTGGGAAGATGTTTTTGGAATGGAGGGTTGTGACTAGTGGTGTTCCGCAGGGATCAGTGCTGGGACCTCTGCTGTTCGTGATCTACATAAATGATTTGGAGGAAGACAAAGCTGGTGTAATTAGTAAGTTTGTGGATGATACAAAGATTGAGGGAGTTGCGGGTAATGAGAAGTTTTGTCAGAGGAGATAGCATGATATTGATCAGTTGGAGGCATGGGCAGAAAAATGGCAGATGGCGTTTAATCCAGACAAACATGAGGTGATGCATTTTGGAAGATCAAGTACAGGTGGAAATTATACTCTGAATGACAGAACCCTTTGGAGTATTGATATGCAGAGGGATCTGTGTGGAGAGTGTGGTGCTGGGAAAGCACAACAGGTCAGGCAACATCCGAGGAGCAGGGGAATTGACGTTTCAGGCATAAGCCCTTCATCAGGACTTATACCCGAACTCCTGCTCCTCGGATGCTGCCTGATCTACTGCACTTTTCCAGCACCACACTCTCGACTCTGATCTCTAACCATCTGCAGTCTTTCTCCGAGAGGTGAGTGTGTGTGTGACTGTGTGTGTGTGTGTGTGTGTGTGTGTCCGTGTGTGTGTGTGTGGGTCCACAGATCACTGAAGATGAAAATGCAGGGAGATAAGGTTGTAAACAAAAAAGCCTATGGCATGTTTGGCTTCACTGGAAGGACATTGACTATAAGGATAGACAAGTTATGCTGCAACTTCATAGAACTTTAGTTAGGCCACAGTTGGAATCTTGTGTACAGTTCTGGTCACCACACCACCAGGAGGATGTGGATGCTTTGGAGCAGGTACAGAAAAGACTTACCAGAATGTTCCTTGGTATTGAGGATTTTAGCTGTAAAGAAAGGTTGGATAGTTTGTTTTCATTGGAATGCAGGGAATTGAGGGGTGACCTGACAGAAGTTTATAAGGTTGTGAATGGCATGGATAGAGTGGAAAGTATGAGGCTTTTTCGAGGGTAGGGGAGTTGATTACTAGCAGACTCAGATTCAAGATACGGGGAGGGAATTTGAAAGGAGATGTGTAAGGTACATTTTTCACACAAAGGGTGGCGAGTGCCTAGCGTGTGCTGCCAGAGGAGGTGGTGGTACCAAACACAACAGCAGCGTTCAAGACACATCTGGAAAATTCATGTATGGGAAGGGAATAGAGGGATCCAGATCCTGTAAGTGACAACAGTTTTAGCATGGAAAGGCAAAATGTGTCAGCATAGGCTTGGAGGGCCGAAGGGCCTGTTCCTGCGCTGTACTGTTCTTTGCTACATTTGGAAATCTGACAGTCTCTGAACTGTTCTTTAGCTGGTCTTCACAATTATGAAGAAAATTGCTGGAGAGAAGATATAAAAGGTATTTTCACTGATAAAGACAACCAAAATTAGATGCCATAAATATAAACTAGTCACTAATTAATTCAATTGGGAATTCAGGAGAAACTTCTTCAACGAGAGAGTGTTCTGAATGTGGGACTTGCCAGCACAAAGTAGTGAGATAATGAGCATCACTATAAGGAGAAGGTAGAAAAACACAGAAGGGAGAGAGAAAGAGAAAGACTCATGGACGGCGTCAATAAATTTGGTAGAAGGTTGGCTGGAGCACAAAATCGGGATAAAACATGGTCACTCCTTTGTTTCTGTGCTGCACATTCCATGTCACTGTTGCTATAGTGATACAATAACATGGTGGTTTTAACAGCAACAACGCAACCAATAAAGGTACTGCATTAACATTTCACCTGCTGCTTGAACAGCTTTCTCTAGGAACACCCTTGCAGAGAGCTTTGTTTTGCTGGGGCTGTGGGTTAAAGCAGCAAACGCGATAGGCTGCCCAAGAGAAGGCAGGGCATGAGATCTCAGTGGGAGGGGGGGGATAATAAATAATTGGACGCCACATGGCTCTTCAGCTCAAATGCTCCAGCCCAGCCACCCTGCCAAAGATTTAATCCGACAGCCCGCCAAACAAGTCAGCTTTAAACGTGGCTTACTGTTCTGCTGGAATGTAGCCCTCTGGCAATGGGATGCAATCAACTCCAGCCACATGCACAAAGTTCTCAATCTCCCGGAAACTCAAACCCAGGTTCTCCCCGTAGATAGTCACCTTTGTCCCACCTTCCCTGGGTCCTCGTATTGGGGTTATCTGCAAAAATATAAAGATAGATAAATACATAATCAATCAAGAAAGGCCTCAGTAGAACTCTGAAACATCATAAATTACACTTAAGTGTACGTTCATTTAAGCTTCATAGTGTTAAGTGAGAGTCAGAATGTGTGTGTGTATTTATATGTGTATGTGCGCGTACATGTGTATTTGTGTTTAATTGTCTCTGTCTCTGTGCATGTGCTTGCATACGTGTGTATGTGTGTCATGTGTATGTACATGCGCACTTGTGTGTGTACATGTGCATTTGTCTGTGTACGTGTGTATGTACACATTTGTGTGTGTGTATGTTGTGTGTGTGCACGTGTGTGTGTGACATGCACATTTGTGTGTTTACATGTGTTGTGTGTGCACATGCATGCATATGTGTTTAATGCATTTGGGTTTAATTCTCTCTCTCCCTGTGCACGTGTTTGCGTATATGTGTGTATGCGTTTGTACATGTATATGTGCACATTTTTGTGTGTACGTGTGTTGTGTGTGAGTGTGTGTTTGTGTTTAACTCTCTCGCTCTCTCTAAACCTCTCAGCCTCTTCCTCTTGACTGAGTTTTTGGTGATCAGTCCCAAAATCCATGTTAGATTTTAATTGACGGATACTCCTGTGAACCTCCTTGAGACAGTTTAAACTATTTTAAAGGGAGAGAGGAAGAAAATGAGAGAAAAGAGAAGGAGATTTCAATGGATTCTAAGAAGATCAGATTGGAAAGGTGATGGATTGAACATTTTTTAAAAACTAACAAGAGAGAATGACTAAATGAGTGATGCTGCAGGGAACAAGATAATGAAAAGAAAACATACCAAAAAAAAGTACTATTAACGAGCAAAGGGTTTCTCTGGCACTCAGCCTGTACTTCCTGTGATCTGTCCTTTATTTCAGAGCACCATTTCACAGGTGTGTCTCTGTATGAAAGCCCCCCATTATTCATTAATCCTTGTGAGTACTTGTTTTCTTCGGAAGAGAAGGGTCAGGTCCATGACTGAATTTAAAACACAGATTAAAAGCTGGCCAAATAGAAAGCACATCTCAACTGTCACATTTCCAAGCTTTCTACTTCACTCTAAGGAACAAAGGGTCTCCCTCTCAGGGTTTATTACACCACCCCAGTGCTGCTTGAGACAAGACAGACACTGTCAACCACTTGCTCTCTGAAGAGAGCAAGATTCTGAGTCTTTAACCATGGCTTTCCAAATGGCCGTCTGCTTAATCTGGCTCAGAAAGGGGAACTCAGGTAATTTGGAAACACTGGAGGGTCTGCGGGTCAGCACAGGCACAGCGTGGTAAATATATTGCTGCATGGAACCATCCAGTTGGCACTCCCCTTGACCAAACAATGCCAGGCTCCCTCCCTCATGTCCTTCCTGCCTCCATTGAGAACTCCATGGGTATGGCACAGGGAGAATTTGAGTATCACTGAGAGAGGGTGTTTCATTCATTGTTGCTTTCCAATGAGTCACAAAGAAACTCTTTGACATCTTGTATTCACAGAATCGAGAATTGCTGTGGTGCAGAGGGAGGCCATTGGACCCACTGCCCCTGCACCAGCTCTTCAAACAAGTTTCATTACCAAGTGCCAATCCCCTGTTTTTCCCCCATACCCTTGCACACTCTTTCTATTCAGATAATCATCCAAGTTCCTCCCGAATTCCTCAATCAAACTTGCCTCCACTATGTTTCCTATTCTGAGCAGGAACAGTTTCTCCCTACCAGTCCATCCAGCCCGCTCATGATTTTGAAAACCTCTATCTGATCTCTTCTCAGCTTTCTTGTCTCCAAGGAGAACAGTCCCAACTATTTCAATCTATCCTCATCACTGAAGTTTCTCACTTCCTAGAACCATCCTTGCAAATTATTTCTGCATACTCTCCAATGCATTCAGATCCTTCCTATAACATGGCACCCATGACTATACACAGTATAACAAGGGTCTTATACAAGTTCAATATCATATTTTGTTCATGTATTCTATGTCTTTATTAATCTGTATTGATGTGTAATTTATCCTATTTTAACAAAGAAAACATCTCTGAGGCTATTTTCTGCCCTTCAATGTGGAGATCTCATCATGCTGGAAGCTGGGGAACAATTTACATTGATGGACATGTTACCTACCCTACTCCCCAACTTCAGTCAATGAATCAGAAAGCAAATAAAGATCTCAGCCTCAGGGCAGCATCACACAAAGGATTCTCCAACTTGTCACAAGTGTGCATACTCTGCCCGGTTATAAGACTATTAAACAGGAACTGGTTTGGGAGGGGGTGGGAAGATATATTCAGGTCCCTGGAGACTACACCGGACCTGCACGTGTTGACCCAAAGCCCTTACTGGCAGTAAATTCCTTCTCCCACTCCTTCAGTACATTCAGTCATACTTCAGGGAACAGTGGTCCCTGAGCATTTTCAGAAACACAAGCAACAGAATCATAAGGAGGGCAGGGGAGAGAGCCCAAAGCCCTGGTCACCTTCACCATTTGCACCCATTCCGTCAAACATTGAAATCCCAAAAAACCTGTGATTAAATTCCACATAACCAGATTCAATCTTCTTTCAGAACTTTAATAAACAAATAGACTCCAAATTCATTGCCTTGTTACCTCTTCTTAAGCTTGCAAACTTTAGTTCAATCATAAAATCAGTCCTTCAAGTCTATACCAGTTTCTCAAAGCTTTCAAAGTGCATGGAGTGCCAGCTCATGAACGTCGCCTCAGAACTTACTGCATGACAATGGTTTCTCCAATCCTCCCTGCACTACAATCTTATTGCACCAGCAGCTGGCAATATGGCTTCCTCTGGCCTAATCTTGCAAACGGTCCTCCTAGTTAGTATCCTGATCCTCAGCCTCATCCTCGTCCCCTGAGAATTGGCCTTGCTCCATTATTTTATCCACATCCACAACATCTCCCCCCTCACTCACCTTCGTCTATGTAAATTGTGAAGGCACGACATATTGGTGGCTGGCTACAGCCAACACTAATCCAATTAACTGGAACAATGTATGCCATCTGAAAAGCACAGAGATCTAAAGCCTATATTCCCCACATGCCTCACTGGACTTTCTACCCTATGGTACAAACTTTGTGAGAGTACAGTTTCTCGGAGTGACAATAACCTACAACCTGTCTTGGATTTCCCATGTAGATGCGACAGTAAAAAATGTACAATAATGCCCTTTCTTCCTCAGACAGCTCAGGAAATTTGGCATGTCCATAAGGACCTGCACCAATGCATCATTAAAAGCAGACTGTCCGGGTGCATAATGGCCTGGTGCTGCAACTACTCTGCCCAGGACTGTAAAAAAAACTACAGAATATGGTGTGCACAGCCCAGACTGTCACGGAAGCCAGCCTTCCAACCTGTTACACAGCACATTGCGGTAGAAAGACGACCAACATCATCAAAGACCCATCATACCCTGGTAATGATCTTCTGCAACCTCTGCATACGGAACATGAATATAGCAGGTTCAGGAACAGTTTCTTCCCGGCCGATATTAGACTGATGAATGGACTCTCTAGATTCAAATAATGCTGATCTTGCTAATGTTGATCTGACCTAGCGCATGTCCTGTGCAATGTAACCTGTATGCCTCTGTCTTAAGTTTTTTTCACTACCTTTGATCTCTATATCTTGCTTGCTATGATCTGCCTATACTCCTTGTAAACAAAGATTTTCACTGTACTTCAGTATATGTGACAATAAATCAGTCAAATTTTGTCTCGTACAAATCTTTCTCTTTGACCCTGTGAGAGCTTTCCTTCCCCATATTAGCATCTCCAAGAGGCGGCAACAACAAATATAGTAATGTAATTGGTGTGATTGGTGAGAGGATAGGTATATGAACACAGCAGTTAAAGATTTTAGTCATTGCCTTACATAGCAAAATGAGTCATCTTTCAATTTCTGCTCTCACCTATTACTAAGTGTCAGTCATGATTCCGTTGGTAGTGCTGTGCTTTCAACTCCCATTCCTGAGGCTTGAAGACATAGGATAGAGTTACAGTTGGTGGCCAATGCGTCCTCACTTCCAGGGCAGCCTCACAACCAATTTATATTCTCGAGATGGGACTACTTTCACTTGGGCAACAGGCCCATTCAGGGAGCTGCCTAATGAATTTGATCAGTCAGCCCCTCTGTACTCCCAGAGCAGCGCCACTGCCGGCCGTGGCCAAAACTGGAACTACAAGCAGTCCTCAAATTCTAAATGCTGCACATTTTAGTGTGGGGAGTGGCAGTCTTAGGGCAGTGGGGGGAACATGGGATTTCGAAGCAGAGGTTGGGGACAGAAGTATTTGCAAGAGGGTCGATCTAGGGCAGGGACATCTGGTGTGGAAAGGTGATCCTTAAGTAAGGCATTAACTCATCTATTCCATCCAATACCCAAGCAGGGGATCAACTAGGATTATCTCCTCCCGGTCTCAAAATTGACAAGCAGGAAGCATCCCTTAAGGTGACCAACCAGGCTTCAAATAGGGCAAGCTGCATTCAGTCTTGCAAATTATCACTACCGCCCCCACCACCCACCCATTCCGCCATTTCCCCAGCATCCACCACACCACCCACCAGCACCCCACTCCGGATATCCATTTTCAGTGGAGGACTGACAGCGCGCTGCATTGGCAAAGATACCATCTTTTGGACAAATCGTTGAACCAAGGCCCTTGCCTTCCCCTCAGTTGAACTTGAAAGGTCACAAAGCCCTATACTGAAGAAAGGCAGGGAGGATCTCCCCAAAGCCATGGTCAATTTTTATTTATCATTCGACATGCACTGGCCGTTACCGCATTGCTGTGTGTGGAGTCAAGCAGTGAGGTAAAAATAGCATTCACTTTTCCTCCATTATCGTAGAGGCTGCGCTTCAAAAAAAGTATTTAATTAGCTGTAAAATACATTTTGGCTTCCTGAGGTCATGAGAGGTGCTATATAATTGCAGATCTTTCTTTCTTCTGTCTGTTAGTGCTATTCCAGCCGCACAAATTGTCCATTTTTAATCCCAGTTGAATTGGTTTGTAGTACCCAGAAAACTGCTACCTTGCCAGTCTGGACAACACTCAATAGTATCACATTATTCCAAGTGGATCAGTTTTCTGATGGCTCCTCTGGCACACTGCCAATCAGGGATTTTCATGTTGCATTATAGATAAACTGTGGAGGGATTCCTCAGTGCTAATAGTGGTGAGAAGAGCCTTTCAAGAAAATATGAATGAATAATACATGATGATATTTCACAGGCCAGCATCACACAGATTTGTAACAGATTTTAAACTTTTAGCTGGTTTCAGAATGTGCGTTCTCAGCATAAAACGTTTCTGTGGTTCTGTATCCAAACATGACAGTAATATGGCATTTGGGTTAGAAAGTAACTCCCTCCACTTCAACCAGCGAAGCAGAGCCAACAACAAGGTGTCAGAAATATTGGAAAATGTTGTGTAGATCAGGGGTATTGCCCTCCCATCAGCATAGGACCAGGGCAACGAGAAAGTCTTTATTTCTCAATTGGAGCAACATCGCACAGTCCAGCACAGGAATGGGCCCCTTGGCCCGCAATACTGTGCCGAATATGATGCCAAATTAAACTAATCCCTTCTGCCAGCCCTTGGTCTATATCCCTCCATTCTTTGCATATTCATGCGCTTATCGAAAAGTCTCTTAAATGCCCCTATCGCATCTGCCTCCACCACCACGCCTGGCAGTATGGTCCAGATTCCTACTATTCTCTGAAAAAAACTTGCCCCTCACATCACCTTTGAACTTTCCCCCTCTCACTTTAAACATGCCCTCAGTATTAGACATTTCAGTACTGGGAATACGTTTCTGATCGTCAACCCTACCTATGCATCCCATAATTTTATAGATTTCTGTCAACTTTCACCTCAGCCTCCGCCTCTCCAGAGAAGACAGCCCCAGTTTTTCCAGCCTCTCCTTATAGCTCTTATAGCTTCTAATCCAGGCAGCATCCTGGTAAACCTATGCTGCACCCTCTCCAAAGCCTCCACATCCTTCCTGTAATGTGTTGACCATAGTTGAATGCAATGCCGTAACAGAAGATAAAATAAAGGAAAACTTGCATTTGTATAGCACTGTCATGTAGGGAAACACGGCTCCAATTTTCACACAGTAAGAACCCACAGGCAGCGATAAGGTGAATGATCCGAAAGCCTGTCTTGGTGGTGGTGTATAAAGGTTAAATCTTGGCCAGGGCACCACCTTTATTCAAAGGGTGTGCATGGGGTCTTTTACCTCACCTTAGTCTAATGGCTAAGCTTTTAAAACTCTGAGCTCCATCTGAAAGACAGTACCAGCTACAGAGTGGCATATTCTCAGTCTAGCGCTGAAGTATTCGCTTAAACTAGATGTTCAGATCCCTGGAGGGGAGCTTCTGCCAATGAATTACAGACATAGAGGCAAGAGGATTTCCAATTCCTTCATGAGATGTGGACATTGCTGACAATGAACTGAGTGATTTGGCTTTCAAGGCCACTTCCGAGTGCAGTCAGATATTCGTGCAGGGTGAACTAAGTAAGGAGAGCAGATCTCCTTAAAAGCTGAACGCACTGCGAGATGCTGTAAATCAGAAACAAAAATAGAGATTGCTGGAAAAGCTCAGCAGGGCTGGCAGCATCTGTGGAGAGAAATCAGAGTTAGCGATTCAGATCCAGTGACCTTTCTTCAGAAAGTTAACTGGCCCCGAAATGTAAACTCTGATTTCTCTCTAGCAGATCTCCTTCTCTGACTGTCATGTATGAACCAAATAGACTTTTACAACAATCTATAATAGTTGTCACAGCCCACCGCTATTGATAACCCTTTTATTAATTAAATTTATGTTGAACCAGTCGCTTGGATGGGGTTTGAATACACGTCCCTAGCCCACTATCCTAGTCCCAGGATGGACGGTATTACCAACATACCACCATTCCCCTCTGAGTAACTGAACTACACATTGACATCCAAAGTAAAAAGTCAAGGCATCAAGCTTAAAAAGAGCAGAATAGAAAGAAAGACAGGAAACAGTGATAATGTGACACAAAGCTTCAGTTTTAAAGATTGTTTACAGGAGGGAAAGGCTGAAGGACTCTGGACTAGTAGGAAACGACAGGGACACAGGACTCGGGAATTCCAGCATTGAAGACAGATTATTTGGGCTGGTTCTCATATGGATTCTGACATCTTATAGTGTCCTTTCTGCTCCTCAAGAGATTGATCCAGGCTAATCAACAATTACTTGCATTCATAAAGCACCTTTACGACAGTAAAATGCCTCAACGTACCTCATAAGAGCACAACTGAGCAAATTTTGACACCAAGTCACAGAAAAGATATTAGGGCATGTGACCAAAAGCTTGATCAAAGAGTTAGATTTAAAGCAGCATCTTCAAGGGAGTTATGATGTGGAGGAGCCGGCGTTGGACTGGGGTGGACAAAGTTAAAAATCACACAACACCAGGTTATAGTCCAACAGGTTTATTTGGAGGCACTAGCTTTCGGGGCACTGCTCCTTCATCAGGTGGGTGTGCAGCAGAATATCGTATGATTCTGCTTCACAACCATAGAGTCAAAGAGTCATAGAGATGTACAGCATGGAAACAGACCCTTCAGTCTAACTTGTCCATGCCGACCAGATATCCCAACCTAATCAAGTCCCACCTGCCAGCATCCAGCCCATATCCCTCCAAACCCTTCCTTTTCGTATACCCATCCAAATGACTTTTGAATGTTTTAATTGTACCAGCCTCCAGCACTTCCTCTGGCAACTCATTCCATACTCATACCACCCTCTGCATGAATAAGATGCCTCCTTAGGTCTCTTTTATATCTTTCCCCTCTCACCCTAAAGCTATGCCCTCTAGTTCTGGACTCCCACACCTCAGAGAAAAGACTTTGTTGATTTATCCTATCCATGCCCCTCATGGTTTTATAAACCTCTAAAGCAGCGCTTCGAAAGCTGGTGCCTCCAAATAAACCTGTTGGACTATAACCTGGTGTTGCGTGATTTTTAACTTAAAGGGAGTGGGTATGAAGATTGAGGGGAGGGGAGGTTTACTGGGGGAGGCCAAGAACAAAAACCTTGACCATCAATACAGTGATTGAAATTGGGATTGTGCAAGAGGCTGCGATTGGAGGAGTATGGATATCTCAGGGGGTTGTAATACTGAAGGAGATTACAAAAATAGGAAGGAGGACATTGGGAGGAATTTAAAAGCAAGGATGACACGTTGTAGATAGATCTGGTGCCACATCAGGAACCCACACATGTCAGTGGGCACAAGGGCAATTGGTCAATGGCACATGATAACCATTTGGACTCAAGTAGCAGAGGTTTTGGTTAGTGCCATGGGATTTTATTTTTACATTTAATGGAGCCCACACGTAGGACTTAACCAGTGACAATCTTATCCCAAACTACAAGCTTTCCTTAGGGGGTTCACATAGGTACTGAATTCTTCCAATACTCTCTATTTACTCACTAAACAGCAGCATTGTATTTGACGAACCCTACTGCTCCCTGGCTTGTCACACCCTACTGGACAAACCCGTCGCCCACCTCACACTTGGGTTACCTCAGTGATGCGGGGGTTGGTACATTTTCTGTTTGTTCCCGATGGCTCCAACCATTGTTCGTCCGAGGCAGGGCAGTCCTGCCTGAGGGTGCACCGTCCATCTCCCCTGCACCAGCCACATTCGAAATCAGGATCTGCCTTCAGGCACAGGCCACAGCTCTCCCGCATCACACCGCACTTGTACAGGTGAACTACCAGAGGAGCAGATGAGAATACAGATCATATGTATTGCTATAATTGAACACCCACACCGACGCAATGACCAATTACATGAGACACAGTCAAAATGTCTCATGTGAAAGTCATACACCACTTCTCATGAACCCACACCCCCCCCATTCCTTCTGGATCAGGATCAGTACCTTCCCACACCTGGTTTCCTCACCCCTCTAGGATTGGTCCCAGAGTCTCTGGGGAATTAAAGATTAATCTATTGCAGGAAACATCTGGGAAGACAGCGAATGCAGCATTAGAAAAACAATCATACATTTTCTTTACACGTATTCATTTTATAGTTTGAGACATTTGAGAGGTGGATAGGGCTGTGCAAGGTGCACGTAATCATACCACCATGGGGTGTGCCCGATCAGAGTCGATTCTCCTAGTCCTGATATGGTAAGTCCACTCCAGTAGGGAGTGGGTACCGTGCAACATCAGACACTCTTACTTTGCAAGAAGGATGAACCCATGCTGAGCTGTGTTGAGATGGCCATCTCCCCATCACACCCTGCCCCCATGGTTATATCATCTGCACCTCTGCTTGGCACAGCTAGGGACAGTGCTATGAGCTTACCTTGGTTGTGTGCCGGGTTATCAATGCTGAAGTCTCCATTCCAGACCACAGAGAGATCCACGGGCAGGTTATTGATTGTTGTCCCCTCGTATGAGTACTGAAACAAGAAAGCCAGCAACTTGTCAAAATCTGTCGTCAACCGTTCACCATTGAGGTGGTTCAAAACACCATTTTTGCTCCGTGCCATAAAGTGAATTCGATGCATGGGAGCAGGAGAGACAACAAAACCATGGACAGAGTGCAGAGAGAACTTACTGGGATTGTACAGGGGCTCAATTATACAGCAAAAACTTAGAGAGATTGGAGTCAAAGAGTATGGCACTGGAAAAGCACAGCCAGTTAGGCAGCATCCAATGAGCAGAAGAATCAACATTTTGAGCACAAGCCCCTCATCAGGAATGAGGCTGGGAGCCTCAGGGGTGGTGAGATAAATGGGAGGGGGTGGGGCTGGGGGGAAGGTAGCTTAGAGTGCGATATGTGGATGAAGTTAGGTCTGAAGGTAATAGGTTGGAGAGGAAGATGGAGCGGAAGAAGTGGGAAGGAAGATGGACAGGTAGGACAGTTCAAGAGGGTGGTGCTGAGTTGGAAGGTTGAATCCGGGATAAGGTGGGGGGAGGGGAAATTAGGAAACTGGTGAAATCCACATTGATCCCGTATGGCTGGGAGAGTCCCAAGGCGGAAGATGAGGTGTTCTCCCTCCATGCGTTGGGTAGTAAAGGTTTGCAGTGGAGGAGGCCCAGGACCTGCATGTCCTTGGCAGAGTGGGAGGGGGAGTTCTCCACAGAGCACAGACAACTAAAAGGAGATGTAATAGAGGTGTTCGCACTTTGAGGCACTTTGCTATGGTATTGTAGAATTGTAGAACAATAGAGAGACCATTCAGGTCTGTGCCATCTCCTCTGAAGATTGGTCCAGTTAATCCCATTTCTCCAGTACAGATGGAGAAACTGATACTTCATTTAAGTGATTCAGTAAAGTGAGGACTCTGATTTCAAATGATTTGTCAGAGGAGAGCTATGGGGAACGTTGTTTAATGCAGAAGGTCAGTACATTCGGGAAAGCACTACCGAAAGGGGTAATGCAATTAGCTTCAAAAAGGGAAAAGGAAGCACTGGCAGTGCTATGGGGAAACAACTGGGGAATGAAGCTTATTGACATCAGAGAGTTGGCACAAACACAAAGGCTCTATGACCTCCTTCTGTGCTGGAGCAATTTGGGAATTTCAGGTGTTTCTCAGGTGCCGCTGAGGTAATGCATTGAGTCTCCGGCTGGACTGTGGGACCAAGTGTGCGTAACACTCAAGATGGAACATGGGAAAGGATGGCAAGGGCTGGTCAACCAGTTATTGCACCAGCGGATATGGGACATTGTTAATCTCTCAATCCACAGGACTATTCTGATCCCATCGTGGGCTGTGAACAGGAAGCTTAAGCTACAGGCTGTAAACTCAGCTACTACTTTTGCTCCAGAATCATGGATAGTGACTCTATGCTATATGGCTTTCACTCACAAACATCAAGGTGTATGGACCAACCACATCATTGATATGCCTCCTCTTCAGACTACTCTGTCAAAGTAATTGACTTTACTACAATAAAACAAAAGACTGCGGATGCTAGATCTGAAAAACAGAGATTGCTGGAGAACCTCAGTAGGTCTGGCAGCGTCTAAGAAGAGAAAGCAGAGCTATGTCTCAACAGCAGTGACCCCCTTCAGAACTCTCAAAACATGACCTTTGTTTTCTCTGCACAGATGCCGCAGAGTTTCTCCAGCAGGTTCTGTTTTTTTTATTTAATTGATGTTACTGGCTCTTTCTGCAACATCTCATGGTGGCTCAGTGGTTAGTACTGCTGCCCCACAGCACCAGGGTCCCTGGTTCAATTCCAGCCTTGGGCAACTGTCTGTGTGGAGTTTGCATATTTGCCCTGTGTCTGTGTGGGTTTCCTCCCACAGTCCAAAGATGTGCAGGTCAGGTGAATTGCCCATACTGTTAGGTGCATTAGTCAGAGGGAAGTGGGTTACTCTTCGGAGGGTCGGTGCGGACTGGTTGGGCTGAAGGGCCTGTTTCCACACTGTAGGGAATTGAATCTAATCTAATCTCAGTTTTTAAATTCTTATCCTCAAGTCAAGTTCTTCCAAGGCCTTTTGCCCCACATATTCCTCTCTCTCCTCTCCACCTCTATAACCTCCTCCAACCACACAATGCTCCATATGAACTTGAGTTCCTCCATTTCCAGTCTCTTGTATTTCCTCCACACTTCCACTAGAGCTTTGCCTTTAATTGCTAAGGCCCTAGTTCTGAAGCTTTTTTTGTAATTCTCCCCCACCATCTACCTGTCCCTCCTCTATCTAATCCTCCCCCAGCAGCTACTTTGCCCACCTCTATCTAATCCAAGTTGCTGTTGAAATGTCCCACAAGGGACGTATTTTGTACCCCATATACAAAACACCAGCTAAGTACACAATAATTGGTGTAGAAACTTGAATTATAATGCTAGCACTAAGTACCCAGGGTGTCCTCACCTCATATGTTCGAACCATAGAATTTTACTGTTGCACAGGCTGCCATGACAGTTTCGGCCTAATTCCCCAATTCCAGCCTGCAGCCTGCCACACATGAAGTTTCCCACCAAGCTGCTGCTTTCTGTCACAGCTAAACTAATAACAACAGAAAGGTTTAACAAGAAAGATGTAAATACCTGATAAGCAAAAGAAAAAGAAGTCTGTGTCTTCAACTTTCTATTCTGTTTGAGAAGTGATGGACAGATTCCTGACACAGCTTTCAACTGTGAACAGTTCCTCTCTGAATCAATGGAGATCAATGTGTTTGCGAGCATTACGACTGACATGAATGCAGTGCTGAAGAACTGCTCCAGGCAAACACAGCCAACCCTCTCGAGTCTCTCACAGTGGAGGCTTAAAGGAGATTAAGGGTTCTCTGAATGACTGGAATTGCTAGCGCTGCACCAACCTAACTGACAATAAAACAAGGCTATAATTGATCGCTGGACATTATGATAAGACAGCACCCTTAATGACTTCAGAGGAGAGTAACAAAAAAAAACGGCTGGGTAAATAACTGATTGGGAATGATTGGTGGTTACAGAGGTAGGTGAAGACAGAGATAAGAATACTCTTTGGGATATTAGCATCCACATGCCAAGAGGTTTAATGAAGACGCTGTGGAGACTAACAAAGTAAACCGGAATGGCGTGAATGGGAATCTGAAATCTTCCAATATTTCCTTTGGAATTTGAAAATTCAAGATTCACTAGTGAGATAGACGACATGATCTGTGGAAGCATGCGAGTGGTTGTCTTTTTTCTTCAATGCTTTCTCATTTCCTCATTGACCACGAGAAAGGGATTGCTGCAGAATTCAACTATCATCCCTTCCACGTCACTCCCTTCTTCTGTTGCCACTCCCTTAGTATCTCAAAGTGAGACTGGCCAGCTTCCCTACCTCAGCTCTCCAGAATCTACCAATCGTACAGAGTGTCTTTGCTCATGTTCTCCTTGCACTAGGCGCACAACTCAGCTATGGTCCCCATGTCCCTGAAAATCATAATTAAAATCCTCAGACTCACTTTCAAATTCTCAGAGGTCTCAGCCTCTACAAGTGGCCAGTGAATGACTTAATAGCTGACACTGTTTGTAATGTATTGAAAATTACATTGTGAATTTTGTCCACATTGGGCTACCATACATACATACATGTACCAACAGATGGAGTCTAATGGGAAGAGATAACAAAGAACACTATTGAACAGTTTACAGAGATCAATTTGTAAATGTGTCTGGCTTAAATGACAACTACTTCACATGGTCTAAAAGCTACCCTATCACTGACACACCCTGTCAAAATTCACACAAAGCTATTCTGCTCAATCTGATCAGCTGTTAGGTCAGCCCAGTTTGGAGCACGCAAGCCAGAGAATCAGAAGACTATGGATTCCAACACATTGCACATGGCCTAGACTGCTGGTCCAGGGAATTGTTACAGATCCTCTTCTCAACTGAGGTCCCTTTTGGTGGCTCAGAAGGGCGGAGAAGGTTCTGAAAATAACTCCACAGGGGTTGGTATCCCGTCAGCATGTCCCCCTTTATTGACACGTGGAGAGGCCTTGACATTGATCCAGCTACCTCAGAGCCAGCTCTCTGAGCGAACAGAACCTCTGACACACCTGTTTATATCTGTCAGCCAGGGCTCCCTGTTTGGACCAGGTTAACAGCCCCAATCAGGGAATTCATATTCTAAGGGGTTCACCTGACTGACCTCATTACAATCACTCCACGTTCTATGTCACTATTCAGAAGGTCAGGGCCAATATAATTGTATTTATTCATCTCATTGCCATTTATGACAATGTTCCTAAATCAAAAGACAAAAATGAGGACTGCAGATGTCAGAACTCAGTGTCGAGAGTGTGGTGCTGGAAAAGCACAGCAGGTCACGCAGCATCCGAGGAGCAGGAAAATCGACATTTCGGGCTAAAGTTCTTAATCAGGATTTCCTTTGAAGGGCATTTGCTGCCTGACCTGCTGTGCTTTTCCAGCACCACACACTTGACAAAGCTCCGAGAGCATCATTGTTGCTAAATATTGCCTCCACGTGAGCCATCATTGAATTTCAAGAAACAAATTAACTGCAGGAAGCATTTTTATGAAGTGTTCACTGTGGCGCTATATAAATACAAGTATCTTGATTTCTGTTTGACCAACTGGCTTCCCTCTATCAGAGATGGTGCACCTTTAAGAATTAGCTCCAGAGATATGTGTTTGTAAAGTGATACAGTGCTGTTGTACAAAGCAGCATCTGTGTTGTGCCTGAATGGATCTATTGTGCATTTAAATCAGGTTGCATTAGGTGCACTGTATGTCAGAGGCAGCTGGAATTGCCATCATTAGCAGGCCGCTCCGAAATTAAAAACAAAAAAGGCTTTGTTACACTTGATATTTGAGCCCTTTGAATATTCGAAAGAAAACAAAGGGGCTCTGAAACAATACTTGGTCCTTTCATTTTCAGAATACCTCTTAGTTTGAAACAGAAAAGAATCTGGGTTAGACGATTTGTGCACAATTATTTTACAGCAGATTTCACAGTAACCTCAAACTCTTCATTAAACAGGAGTTTGTTCAAATGTGTTACTCAAACGTATTTTTCTAATTGATTCACAGAATATTAGTACCACAGTCTGGGCCAGCATTTATTTCTCACCCTAAATTACCCTGGAGATGGGGATGATGGCAGTGGGTTGCCTTCTTGAAGTGCTGTAGTCCTTGCAATATAGGAATACCCAAAGAGCTGGAAGGAAAGGGGTTTCAGGATTTTGATTCAGTGACAGCAAAGGAACTGTGTTATAGTTCCAAGTCAGAATGGGGTTTGATTTGGAGGGGATCTTACAAGTGGGGGTGTTGTGCTGCTTTGTCTTTCTAGGTGGTAGAGGTGGTGGGTTTGGTAAGGGTTGCTGAATGAGCCTCAGTGAGTTATTGCATGCTCTGGCCGATACACCATGCTGCCACTGGTTGTTAGTGGCGGAGGCGATGAATCGTGAGACCGTTAGATATGTTGCCAATCAAGTGGGCTGCTTTGCCCTGGATCGTGTTGAGGTTCTTAACTGGAGTTGCACTCAACAAGGCAAGTATAGGAACTTACATTGCTTTATAAACAATGGAGAAAAGGAAGAATAATGCATTATTCATCTGCCAGGACACAGTGCTCATCTGGAACCTCTCCTTTTTAGGGGGATGAAGACCATGGCACATTCTTAAGTGAATTTAAGGCAAATTGCTGATGGTAAGGGAAGTTTGCAGATATATTTTGTCCACTTGAGAAGGGCCTTGGTTCAACATCTCATCAAATTTGCTCAATCCCAGACTGGGAGACTGTGAGCGTAGGCCTACATTTTGGAGATGTATTGTCTGGAGTCAGCCTCGGATCTGTTGACTCGGAAGGTGAGCGGGCTGCTACTAGGCTTCAACTGGAATGACACAAAGCACTACTTACTGACGTGTTCTGACACTGGACACTGGAGCTGTTGAACCGCAGGGCTGGAACTCGCTGCTCCACCCCGTGGATATTCAGGATGCATTCGTAACCTCGCTGGCCCGATTGTGGCTGTGGAAGATTTTTCGACTTCAGGGTAATGGGCTTCACCACTCCGACAGGAACCAGGACCTTCTCAGCAGCCAGCAGCTGTGGACAGTCCTGGAAAGGAAAAGCGAGTGAAAGTTCAAGGTGACACGATTGATATCTTTATATTCACAATAAATATTAAGTCAGGGCTCAGGCCCAAAATACAACTGTTGAGCAAAACAGAAAATATAGTCAGTCAGGGAGTAGACAACTCTTCATTTTCCTTTGGCAGTGGGGAGTAGGTTAGTGATGGAGATGGAGTTTCTAGAGCAGAATGAAAGACAATTCACATCCTTTTGAATACAGTCCCTTTTTCCTCATTTCAGCTCTTAACAATCAACCCCTTGATCCTAAGCGTGTACCTCCCCATGTTTTTACTGACCATTGAGAATTAATCATTTGCATCTATGAAGTCTCTTCAGCATCAGGTTTCAATGAAGTCACCTCTCATCCTTCTAAGTGTAGACTCAATTTACTCAGCCTTTCATTATCGGACAGCGCCCGCATTTTAGGGAGCAATTTAGTGAACCTATGCTGCACCACCTCCAATGTAACTATATCCTTCCCTGGAGGACTGGGAACAACAAAGGAGAAAAATTTGTTACTGGTTAAACAACACCACGATTTCAAAATTCTCCTGCTAGTTATGGAACCATTGAGTCATAGAGTCATACAGCACGGAAACAGACCCTTCCATCCAACCAGTCCATGCCGAACATAATCCCAAACTAAACTAGTCCCACCTGTCTGCTCCTGGCCCATATCTCTCCAAGACTTCCCTATTGATGTATCTGTCCAAAGTATTTTAAACATTGTAATTGTACCCACATCCATGACTTCCTCAGGAAGTTGATTCCACATGCGAAGCACCCTCTGGGTAAAAAAATTGCCTATGTCTTTTTTGAAATCTCTCTCCTCTCATCTTAAAAATATGCCCCCTTGTCTTGAAATTCCCCATCCTAGCGAAAAGCCAATTACCGCTAACTCTATCCGTCCCTCTCATTATTTTATAGATTTCTGTCAGACCGCCTCTCAATCTCCTACGCTCCAGTGAAAAAAGTCCCAGCCTATCCAGCTTTTCTTTCTAACTCAAAATCCCCATACCCGGCAACATCCTGGTAAATCTCTTCTGAACCCCCTCCAGCTTGAAAATATCCTTCCTATATCTGGGTGACCAGAACTGGACATAGTACTCCAGATGAGGCCTCAACAATGTCCTGTACAACCTCAACATGACTTCCCAACTCCTATACTCAAAGAACTGAGCAATGAAGGCAAGCACGCCTTTTTAACCACCCTGTCTATTTCTCAAATTACTCCATGATCTCGCTCCTCCCCATCTCTGTAACTTTTTCCAGTCCCTCCAACCCTCTGAGATCTCCGAGCTCTGCAAATTCTAGTTGTTTGAGGATCCTTGAACTTAATTGCTCCACAATTAGTGACTGCGCCTTCAGCTGCCAAGGCCTTAAACTCTTCACCTTCATGAACTCACTTCCCTCTTTTATGGCACTCCCTTAAAATCTGTCTGGTTGACCAAACGTTTGATCGTCCACTCTGCATACCTCGTCGCATGGCTCAGTGTTAAATTCTGTCTGGAAACATTCTTTGGAAGCCCATAATGATGCTTCATTATGTAGGGGAAGCTATATAAATACAAAGTATTGTTGTTTGCATTGCAAACTGTCTATTTAGATCTAACATGCAGTAAGTTATACTTCACTGCTAATGCTTTGGCATAGGAATGGCAGCTCTTACGATAAAATGTTCCAATGTTCACCTCTGTAAGAGACATTGCTTCTGCTAAATTGTGGCTCTGTAATGACACCCTCCAACGAGAGGTGGCATTAACAGTTGTAGTGGAAACTGTGCTCTGCAGCGCTGCCAGTGGTGGGAGGTATACACCCATGGAGTGGATGGGGTGGTGTAGAAACAACAAGGGTTAAAATAGGGGAGGTGAGAAAGAAAGATAAATAAATCTTAACTTCTCACTTCTAAAACAACATCTGATTAAAACCAACAGTTGGCTAGCAGGGCCATTGCCACAGTGAAGAAACGCTTTCTAGTTCACTCATGACTTTAGATTCTAGTCACTGAACAAAGTGGCTATTCCAGCCTTACTTATATTCCTAATTTTACTGGGGAGCTATGCAATGTTTGGATGGTCCAACATAACACCTCCATAGCGAAAACGAATTTAAGAAAGGATATGGCTAAATCCGTGCAACTCAACATGTCTCTGAGGACTGACTGCTGACAGGGCAAGTCCAGGCCACTGTCCCCATTGTAGCTAACGGGAACACACGATAACATATGACAAAATCAAAACAAAAGAGCAGCTGTGATATGAAAGAACACTTCTTGAAAATCTAATGCTTGAATGCATTTTGTCTCGTGGCTACTTCAAATGAATTATGCTGAAAAATAAGTGTCACGATAAGACATGACTTGAAGTTCATTAACTTGACTAAATTCTTCACTTTCCCAAAGATGGGGCCCACTTTGCATATGAAAAGCCTCAGAACAGAGAGAAAAGACCATCACAGATAGGTCTGAAGAGCCCGAATGAGGGACTGACAACTATACACAACGTTAGGTTTTATCAGCTTCACATGCCTGTCTTTTTAAGTAATTGAAATTTAATGAGACTTTATTTCTTCCAGTAGGTTCACATAGCAATCCGGTAAGACGGATGAAAAAGAAAATCTGCAAAGACCATTTTTATCTCTCATATGTTTTATATATAGATCAAGGTTTTTTCGAAGGTCAGGTTGGTTAACACACATTGCTATGACTGAACATATCTGTAAATCCATTAGATTCTTCTCATCTTTTTTTCTAATTCCCTTTCATTAAAATTTGTTTCATTTTCTTCCCTCCTGAATGTACAAGGACAAAGGCAGCCAGGGAAATGTTGTGGCAATAAAACACTTTACAAGATAAAGGGAGTTATTTTATTATTATTCTGCAGCCACCACCTCAGTCCTGAAGGAGATAATTTGCTCCAGCGAAGCTGGAATTGAAAGAGGACTGGGTGGTAAAGGTGATTAGTACACCAGTCTTTCACCCCAGGATTAGGATTGCAATCTACATTGAAGAGGTTGC
>NC_057732.1:42644154-42652683 GCF_004010195.1 Chiloscyllium plagiosum | reverse complement strand
TCTTCAGCTGCATAGACTCCGAGCAATAGCACTCTTCACCTTAACATCTCTGCCTTTCTCCCCTCCATTAATATCCTACTCAAAACCAAACTGTTTGAACATGTTTGTCCTCATACCTCCCTATACAAGCTTGATATAAAATGTTGATCCTGAGACATTTCATGAGTTAAAGATACATCAACACAGATGGAGTCATTGATTGACAATGTTGAGTGGATGTGGGTGTAGCAGGTTAATTTCTTCATTCCTGCCTTCCCTCAGTGCCTACCTTTCATTGGCTGCTTGATGCTTTGAGTCATCAGAAGAGCAATATGGTTGCAAGGCTTTATTTTCTCTGCATCTCTAAAAGGAGCAGCAATCACTGGTTAGGGATAATAATGATATGCCTTTTAAATTAATGATCCACCTAAGGTACTAGAAGTCAAAAGATGGATAAATGCACCAATATTGCCACGATGAAGAATGACTACTGGACCTGACAGTGTATAATACCAGCAAATGGCAGATGTTGGCCTAGTGGAATTATCGATGCACTGTTAATCCAGACACCCAAGTATTCCTCTGAGGACCCAGATTCAAATCCCACCATGGCAGATGGTGGAGTTTGAATTCAACAAAATTCTGGAATTAGAGGTCTCATAATGACTGTGAGTCTATTGTCGATTGCCAGGAAAAAAACCCAACTGGTTCACTAATGCCTTTCGGGAAGGAGACTGCCATCTTTCCCTATTCTGGCCTACACGTGACTCCAGACCCACAGTGATGTGGTTGACTCTTAATGCCCTCTGGGTAATTAGGGATGAACAATAAATGCTAGCTTGGCTGTGATGCCCTCAACTCATGAATGAATAAAAACAAATAAAGGCCCTAAATAGGAAAGGCTGAGTCCCTCCGTATTAGAAGGTGAACAGGTGAGAAAAAGTGAGATCATCAGGCTCCAGCTCCCAAATCACCGATGAACATTGTTGATGAGGAGGGAACATCTGACAGAAGAAAATGCTATGGACAACTTCACAGGGAATTACCTCTGAGAATGTTCTCTCCGATAACACGCAGCAATCATATAGGGTCAAGCAACCTGTACTTGCCTTTTCTGGTCTTGACGGACAATAAAACCGAATGAGGAAAATCCCTTTACATTTGAGATTCGAAACAAAGTGGGAAAGATGGACAGAGTGGAAGTAATTATTCAACGCCAACAACTTCAACATTGGACTCTGGTGGCAATTCTGCTGTGTTTACCCACTCTCTGACTTCAGTTACCTTATTTGGATCATTAATTTAAAAGGCATATCAATACTACGCCTAAACACTGATTGTCGTCCCTTTAGTGCTCAAGCTTACTGCAATACTCATTCCTTTTTATGGCTAGTGGGTCAGTTACATGTTGATGGATTCCGGAGGGAATTAGACTTACAGATCCTGAGAGGAAAATAAACTGCAGAATAATTGAGCACTGGCTTGTTTTATTGCAGTGTCGACTAAAGCTGATTTCCAAAGAGTTGTTATATTAGATTTAGTGATTATTGGATCTTCACTAAGGCACATAAATGTCCTTCACTCATTTGCAATCTGAAGTCCTTATAAGGTGCAGGAATGTCTTTGGCCCAGGGTGCTTTTCTGAGGAGGCAGAAGAGGAGCAGAGGTTTTGGATGGATGCATATGTTGTGGGGGGTGGAGAGGAGGTGCGGGGAGGAGGGGGGGCGTCTGTTATACTTTTGAAAGCAAGAATCACATAGCCCAGAGGAAAGACCAGTACAACTCAGCCAGTGGTACTGGCTTTTGCCCAAGATTGGATGAGAAGTCAGCCTGTTGTTGGGGTGTATCTTTGCACACTGTCACCATCAGAGAATAGTGCTGAGTGTTGGAAGAATTGTACAAACCAATTGACATCCTGCTTTGAGCTGCATGAACACTTCATCTGTGGCTGCCAAATTCAGGAGTGCGTTTCGAATCTGCGGCTATCCAGCTTGAGCTCTGGAATCAGCCCTATTCGGGAATCTACAACTGCCTTGTGAAAGCATTGTGGGGGAAATGGGGTGTCTAATGAGGACCAGTATAGTGTAATGTCAAGGAATAAGAACAAAGAACAAAGAAAATTACAGCACAGGAACAGACCCTTCAGCCCTCCAAGCCTGTGCCGATTCAGATCCTCTATCTAAACCTGCCGTCTATTTTCTAAGGGTCTGTATCCCTCTGCTCCCAGCCCATTCATGTATCTGTCTAGATACATCTTAAATGATGCTGCCGTGTCGGCCTCTACCACCTCTGCTGGCAATGCGTTCCACTCTCTGTGTAAAGAACTTTCCACGCATATCTTCCGTAAACGTTTCCCCTCTCACCTTGAACTCATGACCCCTAGTAATTGCATCTCCCACTCTGGGGAAAAAACTTCTTGCTATCCACCCTGTCTATACCCCTTATGATTTTGTAGACCTCAATCTTTGTCTTTCTAATGAAAATAATCCTAATTTACTCAAACTCTATTCGTAGCTAGTGCCTTCCATACCAGGCAATATCCTGGTGAACCTCCTCTGCCCCCTCTCCAAAGAATCCACATCATTTTGGTAACGTAGTGACCAGAACTGTATGCAGTATTCGAAATGTGGCTGAACCAAAATATTATACAACTGTAACATGGCCTGCCAACTCTTGTACTCAATACACTGCGCAAGAGGAGCATAACACGGGTCCGAGAACTCTTGCCATTTTTAATCTTAAGCTTAATTTAGTTTTAACATAGGTAAATGAAAAAGGAAAGAAAAGAAAAAATTTTGCCAATCACATGATAAAAAAAAAAGAAAAGCCTTACCTTATCAACACACCACAGAGTCCTTTTGTTCAGTTAGAGAAGGAGGGCAGGTGGGAGACATTACACGTATAGTGTCTCAAGTTAAACCACTGCCCAAATATATTGGTTCACTCATCTCCCTAGAGTGCAATTCGACTGCTCCCCCTCAGCTCCTTGCTC
Organism: Chiloscyllium plagiosum; assembly: GCF_004010195.1. Lineage (NCBI taxonomy): Eukaryota > Metazoa > Chordata > Chondrichthyes > Orectolobiformes > Hemiscylliidae > Chiloscyllium > Chiloscyllium plagiosum. The sequence continues at coordinate 42,649,712 of NC_057732.1, read as the reverse complement.
TCACCGCTCCCACCACTGCTCCAAATGAAGGCCGCTGACATTCGAGTTAAGTCCTTTCAAGAGGAAAGATTTACCTTCCCAGCAGCCCCCTGGTCCTCTCTCTCTCACTCACTGCTCCCAAAAATGAAGGCCGCCAAGAGGGAAAACTTACCTTCCCAGCAGCCCCCGTGATCACCTCCCTCTCACCGCTCCCGAAAATAAAGTCACTGATGCTCAAGATACTAAGGTAATAATGGGCCTTAATGGGAGAAACATACCTGAGGGTCATGCTGGTCCACAAGTGGTGATGTAAAGACACTACTTTCTTCCTAAATAAGTTCTCATTTACCCTGAGCTGGTCAGAAAAAAAGCAGCTATTACATCTGCATCAGAAGTGACATGTCTCATAATATTTCCACTGACTACCAATGTCCAGTTAGCAATGTCCCATCTCTGTCAAACCAGGGATCAGGAAGAATGGACATCAAACCATGCAATACCCCATGACTATGCACAGAAACAATGTTCTCATTCATCAGGACAACCTTGGTGAGTGAGAATTCAAGATATAAACACATTTGATACCCAACAGTGGAGAGAGTGCACTCAACCCTGGACAATGGACACCTTGCTCAAGCCCAGAACTTGCAAGTTTGAGTTGGATTTAGGATTTTTAAAACACACCCAACCTTAGTCCATATGTATTTTGGGGGTTCTAAGTCCATTCCCCCTTCTGTTTATTAATACTGGGGTCAGGGGAAGGGAGAATTCTCGTTTGACAATTTCCTTCCTCCCCCCACTTCACTCCAAAAGTGTTGACTCGCTCACTGCATTGATATATCATCCCAAGGAGGATCATCCTTCCCTCCAATGCCACATCATATGACACATAGAGTCATAGAGATGTACAGCACAGAAACAGACCCTTTGGTCCAACTCGTCCATGCTGACCAGATATCCCAACCTAATCTAGTCCCATGCACCAGCATTTGGTCCATATCACTTTAAACCCTTCCTATTCATATATCCATCCAGGTATCTTTTAAATGTTGTAATTGTACCGGCCTCCACCACTTCCTCTGGCAGGTCATTCCGTACACGTACCACACTCTGTGTAAAAATGTTGCCCCTTAGGTCCCTTTTATATCTTTGCCCTCTCCCCTTAAACCTATAGTCTCTAGTTTTGAATTCCCCCACCCCAGGGAAAAGACTTGGGCTATTCACCCTATCCATGCCCCTGATGATTTTGTATATCTCTGTAAGGTCACCCCTCAGCCTTCTGAAGTCAGAAAGGTTCTACAGATTATCTAGGTATTGGTATTCAAGCTAAATCTGAAAGAGAGATTTCCACCTGTCCATTAGGAGTTATTTCATTCCTTAACCCATTGACGCCTCGCTAATTGTGGTCCTAGTCTGTACCTAACTAACTGACGACAGGGTATTGAACTTGTATATGATGAGGAGGTGCCAGTGTTGGACTGAGGAGGAAATCAAAAATCACCAGGTTATAGTCCAACAGGTTTATTTGGAAGCACGAGCTTTCAAAGCGCTGCTCCTTCATCACGTAACTAGTGGGGCAGGATCATAAGACAGAGAATTTATAGCAAAAGATTACAGTGTCATGCAATTAAAACGATATATTGAACAAGGTCGAGAGTGTAGTGCTGGAAAAGCAAAGCAGGTCAGGCAGCATCCAAGGAGCAAAAGAATCGATGTTTCAGGCATAAGCTCTTCATCAGGAACTGTTGGGGCTTTGGATGGGATAAGGGGGGGAGGTGTGGGCACAGGTTTTGCACTTCTTGTGGTGCCATGGGAAGGCATCAGGAGTGGAGGGTGGTTTGGTGGGGGGTGTGGACCTAACAAGGGATTCGCAGAGGGAATGGTCTCTGTGGAATGCAGACAGGGGTGAGGCAGGAAATATATCCCTGGTGGTGGGGTCTGATTGTAGGTGGCAGAAATGGCAGAGGATGATGCGATATGTCTGGAGGTTGGTGAGGTTGGAGGTGAGGACCAGGGGGATGCTGTCTTTGTTGCAACTGGAGAGGTGGGGTTGAAGGGTTTCCTTTGGGGAGACAAGGCATCAACTTGCGGAATGTGTCAGAAAAAATCTCTGGGACACTCACATGAAACAACCCCACTGCCCTGAATACTTTAACTCCCCCTCCCACTCCGTCAAGGACATGCAGGCCCTTGGCCTCCTCCACTGCCAAACCCTAACCACCCGACGCCTTGAGGAAGCTCGCCTTATCTTCCGCCTTGGGACTCTCCAGCCACACAGGTTCAATGTGGATTTCACCAGTTTCCTCATTTCTCCTCCCCCCCCCACTCAGCACTGCCCTTGTCACCTGTCCTTCCTGTCCATCTTCCCACATATTCACCCTACGCTCCTCCCCAACCTATCACCTTCACTCCCAACAGCATCTACCTATCACATTCCCAGCTACTTTCCCCACAGCCCCACCCCTTCCCATTTATCTCTAATCCACTTGGGCCAGAAGCTTCATTCCTGATGAAGGGCTTATGCTCGAAACATCGATTCGCTTGCTCCTCGAATGCTGCCTGGCCAGCTGTGCTTTTCCAGCACCACACTCTTCGACTTTGGTCTCCAGTCCTCACCTTCACCCAATTGATTGTTGTGCACTGTCCATTCAACCACTGTTGTTACATCTGCTTGGTCTCACCAACGCTTCATGCCTCAGGGCATCCTTGCCTGCAACGTATGAAATGTGGCCGAGTCACATGAGTACCTGCTGTGTATATGGTGGGTGATCTCCCCATGTGTAATCCAAGGTGGTATCCATGTCAACACTCTGACACGTCTTGCAGTGGTTGCCATGACATGGTTGTGCGGTGTTATCCTGAAGGCTGGGCAGTTTGCTCCGAACAATGGTCTATTTAAGATTTGACAATTGTTTAAAGGTGAGAAGTGGAGGCATAGGGATGGCCTTGGCAAGGTGCTCATCCTCATCGATAATGTGTTCCAGGCTGCAAAGAACATGGCATAGTTTCTCCGCTCCGGGGAAGTACTGGACAATGAAGGGTACCTTATCGGTTGCATCCTATGTCTGTCTCCTGAGGAGGTCATTAAGGTTTCTTGCTGTGGCACGGTAGAACTGGTGTTCGATGAGTTGAGCATCATAACCTGTTCTTATGAGGGCTCCCTTCAACACCTGTCCATCTCGTTCCTCCTTATCTGAACAGATCCTGCATATGTGTAGGGCTTGTCGGTAGGGGCTGGCTATTTTAATATGATTAGGGTGGAAGCTAGGGAAGTGCAGCATCAGTAGGTTATCCTTGGGTTTGCAGTAGAGTGAGGTACTGAGGTATCCATCCTTGATGGAGATGCATGTGTCCAAGAATGAGACTGATATTAGAGAGTAGTCCGTGGTATAATCTGATAGTGAGATGAAACCCGCTGTTTTCAATGTGTAGAGATTTCAGTGATTCCTCGCCATGGGTCAAGAGGAAGAAAATATCATCAATACACCTGGCGTATCACATTGAGTACAGAAGTCTTGTTCGAACTTGTGCATTAAAATGTTGGCATATTGGGGCGCAAATTTGGACCCCATGGCTGTTCCGTGTGTCTGGAGGATGAACTGGTTGCCAAAGGTGAAAACGTTGTGGCCAGGGATAAAGCAGATGAATTGTAGATTGGTGCTCGGAGATTGGCAGTTGTCTGTATTGAGTACTGAGGATATTGCCGCAATGCCGTCATTGTGGGGGATGCTTGTTTAGAGTGCTGACAAGTCCATTGTGACGAGGAATGTTCCCGGTTCGACTGGTCCGTGGGTGCTGAGTTTCTGCAAGAAATCTGTAGTGTGGCAACAGAAGCTTGGGTTCCCCTGTTTCAAGATGCCCTCGACATAGCCAGAGAGGTTTTCATACAGGGTTCCGTTGCCTGATACAATGGGATGTCCAGGTGTGTTGGCTTTGTGTATCTTCAGCAGGCAGTAGAAGTCGCCTATGTGAGAAGTATGTGGGATGAGGGCACGTAGGGAACTCTGAAGGACTGGATCCAAAGTCTTGATCAATTTTGTTCGTTCACGGGTGTGTTCTTTGGTCGGATCGGCCAGTAGTTGCCTGTAGTGTTCCTAGTTGTTCAGTTGTCTGTACACTTCCTTGCAGTAGTCCGTTCTATTCTGAATGCTGATGGCTCCTCTTTAACTGCTAGTTTGATGACAATGTTGCGATTGGTTTTGAGAACATGGATGGCGTTGTGATCGGGTGATGTTTTGCTCTACCTTGTGGGTGTGGCTGATGAATCTGGCATTGACATATTTCTGGACGGTTTGAACATACCTGTCAAGGCCAGGGCAGCAGCCCACTGGAGGGGTTCAAATCAACTCCTTCTTTGGTCGCTTCACTATGGATCTCTCTGATTACTGTTCTGGTTCATTGGTTGTCTTGTTGGAATCGCTGCTGACAACTTGGAAGAATTCCCAGAGTGTCATTGATCTGATGAATTCCTCCATGTCTGCTACAAGACCCATGGGGCCCATTTTGCTGGTGGGGCAGAAATTGAGCCCTCGGCTGAGAATTTCAATCTCTTCCAGTCAAAGGGTGTGGTAAGTTGACAATTGATTTCCCTGTGGTGATAACCTTTTCCACTGTGGTGCCAAGGGTTGAGGCTTGGCTACTGCTGGTGGTGATGCCAAATTTCTCCAGTTTCTTGTTCTTGGTGTGCATGTACATGGTTTAGTTCCGTTGCCTTGTCTGTTGGCAGTGTCTCGTATCTGTAACGCTATATGTTGAGCGCAAGCTGAGAATATGGATTCTATCTTGGTTACAAAGTTTTGGCGCTTGCTGTAGAGTTGGTGTACGAGATGATTGAGGAGTTTGTGAGAGGTCACAGAGTCATAGAGATGTACAGCATGGAAACAGACCCTTCGGCCCAACCCGTCCATTTCCCAAGCCAATCTAGTCCCACCTGCCAGCACCCAGCCCATATCCCTCCAAACCCTTCCTATTTATATACCCATCCATTTATATACCAATGCCTCTTAAATGTTGCAATTGTACCAGCCTCCACCACATCCTCTGGCAGCTCATTCTATACATGCACCACCCTCTGTGTGAAAAAGTTGCCCCTTAGGTCTCTTTTATATCTTTCACCTCTCACCCTAAACCTATACCATCTAGTTATGGACTCCCCTACCCCAGGGAAAAGACTTTGTCTATTTATTCTATCCATGCCCCTCATAATTTTGTAAACCTCTATAAGGTCACCCCTCAGCCTCCGACACTCCAGGAAAAACAGCCTCAGCCTGTTCAGCCTCTCCCTATAGCTCAGATCCTCCAGATCCTGGCAACATCCTTGTAAATCTTTTCTGAACCCTTTCAAGTTTCACAACATCTTTCTGATAGGAAGGAAACCAGAATTGCATGCAATATTCCAACAGTGGCCTAACCAATGTCCTGTACAACCGCAACATGACGTCCCAACTCCTGTACTCAATACTCTGACCAATAAAGGATAGCATACCAAATGCTTTCTTCACTATCCTATCTACCTATGACACCACTTTCAAGGAACTATGAACCTGCACTCCAAGGTCTCTTTGTTCAGCAACACTCCC
>NC_057732.1:42585604-42640885 GCF_004010195.1 Chiloscyllium plagiosum | reverse complement strand
GGTGCCTACCTCTCTTACCCTTCCTGGAGTTAACCCATCTATGTGGCTGTATCTGAGACTTTCCCCCCTTCCTATAACTGCCATCCATCACATACTGTTGCTGTTGCAAATTCCTCATCGCTTCTATCTGTCTCTCCAACTGAACCACTCGATCTAATAAGATTCACATCCAGCAGCATTTATGGCAGATATAATCCGCAGTAACCCTTAAACTCTCTTTGAACTCCCACATCTGACAAGAAGTACATATCACTGCAAAGGCCATTTTTGCTCCTTCACAATCTACAGACCCAGAAAATAGCACCATCTTATTCCTCTACAAACAGTGCCCCAGGTTAAATTAATAGCTATGGTTTATATTTTAAGTTTAATCAGAGGTACGACCACAAACTCAGCGTAGTCTGTGTTGTAGGTTTCCTTGAGTGGGTTGATGACCCGTAATCCTTTTAGGATCTTTCCTGTTTTCTTGTATTTCTGCAGAAACTCGGTGTCTGTGTCGATATGCGTGATCTTCTTGGAGATCCTCTCCACTTTGAGACACTGGTTGGTGGTGTCAATGATAGCCATGATGTGGTGGTGCCAACATTGGACTGGGATGGACAAAGTTAAAAATCATACAACACCAGGTTACAGTTCAACAGGTTTATTTGGAAGCACTAGCTTTCAGAGTGCTGCTCCTTCATCAGGTAGCTAGTGGGGCAGGATTATAAGACACAGAATAGAGATTCCCTCTACTTTGAGGCGGTGGTTGGTGGTATCGATGGTAGCCATAATGTGGAAGTGCTGGTGTTGGACTGGGGTGGACAAAATTAAATATCACACAACGCCAGGTTACAGTCCACCAGATTTATTTGGAAGCACTAGCTTTCAGAGCACTGCTCCTTCATCAGGTAACTAGTGGGGCAGGATCATAAGACACAGAATTTATAGCAAAAGATCACAGTGTCATGCAATTAAAACTATATATTGGACAAAACTAGATTACTGTTAAGTCTTTCACCTTTTTGAATGGGTTGCAGGTTTCAGTTCATTAATATGTAAATCCCTGAACTTCTTTTAAGTCACATTCTCGAGATAACAAGGTTTTATAAAAATAGGTGACATCTCAACTTAGACAATGTATTAAAGATGTGAGGTTAGAGTCTATCTGTATCCCAATCTTGAGTCCAACAGGTTCTATTTCCAAAGTAGGAATTTATAAAATATTATATGGATTGACTGCCTGCAGGTTGTGTGCTTTTTGAGCAAAAATAGAATGCATCTGCAAATACAATTTTGCAAATCCAAATTCACCCCATTGACATTTATATGTATGTGTGTATGTGCACGTGCATGTGAGGGAGAATTTGCTTCACACACACAAGTCTATGGGATGAATTTTTATTCACAGAATTGTATTTTCAGAAACATTTTATTTTGCTCAAAAAAGCACACAACCTGCAGGCAGTCAATGCAGGCAGTCAGTCTATATAACATCTTATGAATTCCTACTTTGTAAATAGAACCAGTCCGACAGAAGATTGGGATACAGACTGACTCTGACCTCACACCTTTAATACACTGTCTGAGTTGAGAAGTCACTTTTTTCATAAAACCTGAAATTATCTCAAGAATGTGACTTAAAAGAAGTTCTGGGATTTACATAGTAATGAAACGAAACTTGCAACCCATTCAAAAAGATGAAAGACTTAACAGTAATCTAGGCTTGTTCAATATATCATTTTAATTGCATGACACTGTAATCTTTTGTTTCAAAATACTGGGTCTTATGAATCTACCCCATTTGTTACTTGGTGAAGGAGCAGCGCTCTGGAAGCGAGTACTTCCAAATAAATCTGGTGGACTGTAACCTGGTGTTGTATGATTTTTAACTCTGTTCTGTATAACCATTGGAACATGATTAGTAAAAGTGACATCTACTCAGCAACTGCACTTGTCCTGACATCTAATAAGTCGGTGCAATGACTTCCAAGTCATAAATAAAAGCATTAATGGTTGGTTAAAAAAATGTTTTTTTTGGTATTGATCCGTTCATGATTTTGGGATATTCCAAAGAATCATTGTAGGCAATGACTTTTGTAAGTGGGTGATAATTTGTACCAACAAGCACCAACGAACAGCAATGCATTAAGTGATCAGATCATTTGAATTGGTTTCGAGGGTAAACATTGGTCAGGATATCAGGGAAAATCCTCCTTTCTCAAATGCTGCCCTAAGATCTTTAACATCCAACTAACAGCTGAGGCAAGGCCTGTCAACACCAAAGGACAGCTCCTCTGATAATATTGAACTTCCTTTGTATCACATTCAGGATCTCAGCCCAAAGTGACAGGTGAACTTAAATAATAATAATAATGGATTGCCTGTGGAAATTATGGTGCAAGGCCCATTTCACAAGCACGGCAAATAGGCTGTGACTCCTGGCCTGACACACCCGCCGCGCTCACATTTATCACAAAATACACAGCTTAAAGTGTTAGAAGTAATTGCAAAGGAAATGCAAGGAGGCCACAGACCTCCTAGTTCTCTTTTGTTTAGATATAAGGCTGAGCCAAAGTTTTAAATGTTATTATCATGCATCTGTTCGGGTCAAAGACCAACAGAAGAGTGCAAGAAAGGCAAATCTCAGAGAGAGAAGCATGTCCTGCTGTTAGAGTGGGACTACAGAAGAAAACTGTGCAAAACAAAGTATGGCATTTCAAGGCTTTTCATATCTGATCCGTTCACTCCTCAGACTCAAGATTTTCTGAGCATTAACAATGCAAGATAAGACAGTGAGCAGCTCACAAGAATCTTGGTTATTGAATGAATACATTCTGTTTCTTAATCAACAAAGGGATGTCACAGATTACGCAGATGTTTGCCAAATACAACTATTTCTGGATTTACTGGAAGCCTCACTGGCCTTGGCTATCACAAGAATTTAAACAAAACACAAGCCAGCAAACATACACACATTTCCCATCCTCAGCTGCCCTGACAAAGTGGTATGAGGCCACCTTGGAGTGACTCTATTTATAATTAACTGTGCTGCTTTTGAGAATCAGTCAGGAGCTGTGGGATTGGAGTTACATACCAGATCAGGAAAGTTCCTTGAAGGCCATTTCCTACCAGCTGTGTTTGTACAACAATCTGGAAGTCACATTACAAATTTGACAGATAATTTGTAAAGGATTTTTCAGCACAACACTGAGGTCACACACCAACTCAAGTGGTTTTACCCTTTCCCCTGATTTCCAATGTCCAATTTTAATCTTGATGGGGAGGTGCCAGTGCTGGACTGGTGCAGACAAAGTCAGAAGTTACATGTCACAAGGTGAGAGTCCAAAAGGTTTATTTGAAATCACTAGCTTTCAGAGCATTGCTCCTATGTCAGATGACGTTCACTTGACAGGGCGGCATGGTGGCACAGTGGTTAGCACTGCTGCCTCACAGTGCCAGAGTTCCAGGTTTGATCCCAGCCTCGGGCGACTGTCTGTGTGGAGTTTGCACGTTCTCCCTGTGGCTATGTGGGTTTCCTCCAGGTGCTCCAGTTTCCTCCCACAGTCCAAAGATGTGCGGGCCAGGTGAATTGGCCATGCTAAATTGTCCACAGTGTTAGGTGCATTAGTCAGAGGGAAATGGGTCTGGGTGGGTTACTCTTTGGAGGGTCGGTGTGGAGTGATTGGGCCGAAGGGCCGGTTTCCACACTGTAGGGAATCTAATCTGATGAAGGACCAGCGCTCCGAAAACTTGTGATTTCAAATAAACCAGTTGGACTATGACCAGGTGCCATGTGACTTCATTTTTAATTCCAAAGAGCAGTGGAAACATGGAATGTTCCGTTCCAATTCCGATCAGCTATGTGGGAAAACAGGCTTGAGGAGCCGAATGGTCTGTTTCTATTCCTGTACTTCATTTGCAGGAATGCTCATTTGACATTTCACAAGCTCTGACTAGACCAGACATCAAATCCAACCTGAGTATTTGCACTGGCCTAAGACGATTGATGAAAATGCATAGCCTTTTTATTTGCAAAAATATACTTTAATTCTTTAAAAGATTTTTATCTGCAGGTACTAATAAAGTTCTGTGTTATCTTTGCATATCAAAAAAATATTAGAAGTTGGAATGTGGCATTCCCTGCAGCTACGAAAACCAAAGGCATTTCTTATTCTTGCAGGACACTATTTACATACATCGAGGCAACAAGTGGAGTCTGCCAACTGAACAGACTCTCATTCTCCATCGCCAGGAAGACCTTAGATAGTGGTCTTTCCCCACTGCATGGATTGTGCACCCAAACCCCAGGTTTGGACTCCACTGAGGGGAACCAAGTAGGAAGTAGGAAGTAAGATAGCTTACTTGCTATGAGAAAAATCCTTGTCAGACCATTGTGCCTATTGTTCAGAATTCAAAATTGCAACTATAATGCTGGCACAGGAAGATTCCTAATTCTAACTCAATAATCTCACTTAAAAACAACATGACAAACTACTTCTAACATTCTCGATGTACTTAACAACAGAACATAGGCTTTTATTGGGCCCTGGGATAACTAAACACTTTCAGGGAAAATGATTGATACACATTATGGTACCTGCTGCCAGTCTGCAGTTTAATTTAACTTGCTTCATATTCCAATCTCTGCTCAAGTATGGGCAGATTCCCAAAACAGCAGAAAGAAGATCCAAAGCTATTGAATAGAAATACTGCACTAACATCTTTGAATGAACAATAACCTTATTACTGTCTCCAGTTCAGATACAAAACCCATGTGTATTAATTAGGTTTGTCAATCACTCCAGCTCAAGCAAAGAAGTCATTGTAGAAGCAATTGATTATAGACTTTATTTCTGCTCAGGCTGAGAGAAGCTGCCCTCATCTTAGATGGCAACTGTTTAAAGTTTGCCTTCTCTGTGTCTTTATATCTTAAGGACACAAGATAGATGCAATCTGTTGCTGATACCTCATGCAGAACGGTTCAGCAGGGCTGTGGTCTTAACTTGTAGCTTTATTCAGCAGAAATATGGACTGGGGTCCTGAGCAATGCTGTTATAGCTTTATAACTAACAGAAATCCATTTCAGGGTGCAAACTCTCTGAATATTCTGTCACCTTAGAAGGCTATTGGAACTTGTGGCTTCACAGAGAAGATTTGGCCGTTTCTTCACTGAATGCACCGATATGCACATTATAGTCGGTTGCAGTGGTGGTTTATTAGGCGTAAGGATCTGGTTTGGTTTCCAACCCCATCTGCTCACTTCGGCAACCTCCACCTCCACCTCGCCGTAGGATGCTGAAACCATTGCCTTTTGATTGTCACCCCCTCCCAAACCTACGGCTTCCAACATCTTGAAGGTGAATGGCAACAGGCATGGGAGGAACACTACCACCTCCAAGTTCCCCTTCAAGTCACACACTATCCTGACTTGGACACACGGCGCTGTTATCTGCTAAAATCAACAACATTCATTTGTGTTTCTAAACAAAATCTCTCACCTTTCGGTGTGTATTTTTATGAACGACAGAAGTAGTTTGGTCATGTTGTGAGATTATTTAGTTGGAATTAGTAATCTTACTGCGTCAGCATTATAATTGCAGTTTTGAATTCTGAACAATAGACAGGGATCTGATGAGAACTGTTCCCATAGGAGGTGGCTGTCTAACTTCCCACTCGGATGGATTTTTATGTGAGTAACCTGGCCAAAATACATAATATTCATGTGTAATGTTACTCCCATTGTTTGACAATGGACGCATTGGCCTTGAGCCCTTCTTTTTCTACATTTTACAACTTCTTCACTCTTAACTCCAGATATTCCTTAACAGTGTGCCCCTCACTACCTAGAAGACCAAGGTTAGGGGTTAGATGAGAACACTACCAACACCATTCTGCCTTGAAAATATTTTGGCCATTGCTTCATCATTGCTGAGTCACAACTATGGAAACTCACTCCCTAACAGCACCGTGGAAGCCTTTTAACTGCACAGATCAGGAAGAAAGCCCAGCAACGTCGTTTCAAGGACTTCTGGGAATTGGCAATAAATGCTAGCCTCACCAATGATTCCCGAGAATGTGGAACAATGAAAATCCTGGCTGAGATCGGACTGGAAGCAAGATCAGACCTGGACTCATCCTGTCCTGTTAGGCTCAGTTCCCTATCCGTAGTCTGATGGCCAAGAAGCGTGGGAGTTGTTGATGTGTTTTGAGACTAAGATGGCTTCCTGAATCCTGTTGGCAAAATCCTTCAAGTCTTTTCCACCAAATACAAATAACTCTCCAGCAATAAGGAGACAGTATGTGAGATGTCCAAGTGACTATGCACAAGCAAAGCACTTTTATCACATCCCTGTTGCTGCCAAGAAAAAAATATATAATTTTCCTTTAACACAAACATATCATTTCCAAACACAGATTCTTATCATCTCTGAAGCTAAACTCTGCAAATCTGTCTCCATCCAGTCATTGCCCTATCATAGGAAGTCCACATTTCCTGTTTATTTTTTATTTATTTATGCCAGTGGCCCAAAGGGCAAAGATTCTCAGAGTCAACATCCAGAACAGTGACCTCGCTAACTGCTCAGTCTCTTGTTTCATTTCCAAGTCTCTTAATAAATACGGAATCAACAAGAAATACTTATATTGCACCTTTAATGTAATAAAATGGCTCAAGAGACTTCACTGGAGCAGTACAGAACAAAATATAGCACAGTGCTATGTAAAAAGATATGAGGTCTGATTGCCAAAGGCTTAGTCAAAGAAGCAGGTTTAAAGAAGGGGCTTCAAGCACTAAAGTGAGGTGGAGACGTGTGGGGAGGATAGGGAGGGGGTGACAATGGTGGAACTGGTTTAAATAGTGACCATGGTGGAACTGGTTTAAATCAGGGATACACTAAAGGTCAAAATTAGGGAACACAGTCAGCTTGGAGAGGTGTGAGGCTGGAAGAGATCACAAAGGGGTGGCACAGCAGCTCAATGGTTAGCACCGATCCCCCACAATGCCAGGCACCCAGGTTCAAGTCCAGTCTCAGGCGACTGTCTGTGTGGAGTTTGCATGTCCTGCCTGTTTTTGTGCGGTTTCCTCACACAGTCCAAAGATGTGCAGGATTGGCCATGCTAGATTCCCCTGTGCAGACTCGATGGGTCAAACAGCCTCTTTCCAACCGAAGGGATTCTATGACATGGCCCCAGATGGATTTGGAAACAAGGACGGGAGTTTTAAAATCAAGGTGTAGTTTGGGAGCTAATGTAGGTCACTGCAGCCAGCCAAAGGGCAGGGCTTCAGTTCAATAGCTCTTGGTGAGAAAAAAGTTAACATAGCGAGCAGTCACGATATAGAAAATCTGCTTGCCATTGTGGTGGAGGCAGGTTCAATCAAGGCATTCCACAGGGCATTAGATGGTGAGTTAAATAGATATGAAATGCTGGGTTGGGGGGGGGGGGGAATGCAAGAGAATGGCTCTAAGTTAAGATGTTCAGAGAACCATTGTCATACAATCGACCAAGTGGCCACCTTCAGCACCATACCTCTGCGATTCTGTGAGTTTAGATATGGGTTGCAGAGCTTTGGATGACTTCAAGTGCATGGGATAGAAAAGGGGGGACCAGACAGGAGTGCACTGAAATAACAATGAAAGTCTAAATGTCAAGAAAATGAGAAGACATTGACACTGACTAAGGGCAGGCAGGCACAGGCAGGAGGATCAGTAACCAGGTGATGTAAATTTCAGGTAGTTGGCTAACAAACGAGAGGGCTGCACTCAGTTGTTCTGCTGCCTGAAAGAATGAAGCGGATTCAGTTGTAACTTTTAACCGGAGAATGAATAAATAGTTGATGTGGAAACATTTGCATACCTGTGGAGGGTGGGATGACAAGAGCTCAGTATGTGCTGGCATTCGAATGGAAAACCCCTCCACCACTGGGAGAGGTAGGGTGGGGATCAGCGGGATTATCACTACATTAGTAATCCAGAACCCCAAGTTAATGTTCTGGGTTTGAATCCCACCATGGCAGACAGTGAAATTTCAATTCAATGCAAATCTCAAATTAATGTGATGACGATTATTAAAATAGTTTTTAAAAAGTCTGTAATTAAAATAAAAGCTAGTCTAATGGTGACCATGTAACCTCTGTCAATTATCGTGAAAGTACATCTGGTTCACTCACATCCTTCAGAGAAGAAAATCTGCCTCCTTATCTCATCTGGCCTACATGTGACTCCAGACCCACAGCAATGGGGTTGACTTTAAACTGCTCTCTGGGCAATTAGTGTTTGGCAATAAATGCTGAGTTGGACAATGACATGCACGTCCCATCAACAAATTAAAAACAAACATGTGGCAGCATTCCCAATCTTCTAGCTAGTCGGAATTAATTTTGGGTAGATCTAACAATGTCCTCATCAGAGGTTTCCAGTTAAAACTAACACCTAGATTATGAACTGATGTTGGAAATGTGCCTGGAGATTTCTTCATACAACCCCCAGCAACCAACTGACCCACCCTCCTGCACCTGCCATTGGTTGCCCAACACATGGCAATGTAACTCTCACCCGGCCAATCAGAAAGCTGGGAGGTTTTCATCTGGGGAAATTCGGCTGTCAATCAAACAGCCTTTTAATGCCATTTCCAATATGTTTATAACTAAGAATTGGAAGTAGATAACAAAATAACGCATATAATTTTCTTCCCCCCGATTAATCTTTCATTGCCAGTGACTCCATTCTTTGTTCTGTTAAACTGGAGCAGGACAATGGTAATTTCACCAGGGAAGTTAACTTCCCAGCAGATTCCCTCAGATTCAACTCAGAATCTGGATCTACACAACTTGACCTCAAAACCAAGACTATCTTGTTGCAAACAGCTGCAGTTTAAACATACCCAAGGTCAGATAACATTCTAAACCTCCGCTATCAGCAAATCCTCAAAGCAAAAACGTGCTTTCATATTTCCTTGCAAAGGCAAAAATATTTACAGACCCCAAATAATCTTAACTCCCTCAAAACAAAAGTGACCATGATTGGGATGGAAATGAATACAAGCGAGTGAAGGAACCAAAAAGGCTAAAACAATGTTAGACGACATCTCATAGAGACGGTGCTATAAAAGGGGGAGGTCATGCTGCAGCTGTGCTGGGTATACTCAGATCTGAGTTTTTTAAAAATTTTAATTCTACTTTATTCATAAAAATTATCTCAGTACATACGAGGGTTCTTAATCATATCTCTAAGGTCCCTGCAGAAACTTTGCAAAACAAACCAAACAAAACATTACAATTTTTACATTTCTCACAGTTTCTGTACAGCTGCAAAAAACAACGGCACTTCTGAGTGGCGTGCCTCATGAAGGATGCACACCGGCCTTGGGATGGGTACAGTGAAGATATTCCAGAACAACACCTGGCCAAGAGGGTTAAACTGTAGGAAAGGGGTTACATAAGCTTAGTCACTCCCCTGAATGTTGAACATTGAGTGGCGATCTAAGCAAGGTGCTGAGAATCTTTAAAATAGTCAGTAGGGTAAATAGAGAGAAACCGATGGGGAAATTTGGGCCCTCGTGTGCCGTGTTGGTAGTGTCACTAACTCTGGACTGGGAGGGCCACATCTAAGTCCCACATCTGCTCCAGAGGTGTGTAATAATGTCTCTGAACAGGTTAATTAGAACAATAGGTTGATTTTTAAAAAAAATCACAGATGAGTTTATATCAACTCCAACTGCAAATCACCTCCTCTACTCCATTGTATACCCTGTGGTAGAAGCCAATTGCTGAACAGGACACAAATTAGTAGAAATCTCCACTGACAAGCCGGCCTTCAGTTTTATTTTAAAGATTCTCAGTTCTGATGATACACCACTGGACTCAAAGCGTTGGCTGCTTCTCTCTTTATAAATGCTGCCGGATCTGCTGAATGTTTCCAGCACTTTCTTAGATTCAGATCTCTAGTGTTCACAGATTCTTGTCTTCTTTTACTCAATTCAGATCACAATTTAATATTTCAGCCCGAAGGATTTTGACAATGCCTCCTTGGTAGAGTTCTGAAACATCAGTCTACAGAATCTGTTTAAATTATCACATTTTATCAAAATGCAACATGCAACTAACAGATCAATGCTACTTATTCCAGCTCTGGCCTTCTATCCAATACTCTCAATGTCCTAACCATCTACACAATGGGTGAATTTTCCATCGTCAAAACTGTGAATTAGCCAGAACCAAACGGTAAGGAACATTCTAACAGAAGGCAGCTTTTCTGGCACCATGAACCTATTCCAAGATCCATTTAGATCATGAATAATCTCTATCTCAACTCCTTTAGCCACTATGACCATAGAACTGAATTAATCTCAAAACCATCGACTGACCACACCTCAGACTGCTTCCTGTGGGGAGAAAGGACAAATCGGAAAGCCTCAATGGTCCTTATCTTGATCCCCCTTTCATACGTGCTTATCACTTCAGATCTGTAAAAGCAGAGTTGGTTCGGCCAGCTATATGGGTGACAGGAGGGAAGAAAGACTGGAAATGCCCTTACCTCCGAAATGTTGACCCTCCCTTCCTGGAAAGAGCACGTCCGTGGGTCATGTGTACACATGTGTCGATATTTGCACCAATGGCATCGATAGGGACTGTTCACACAGGACAGGCACCTGGTTTGACAAAATATACAATTCATAGCACATTACACAACCTACAAATATTCAGATCACCTGACTAAGGAGCAGTGCTCCAAAGGCTTGTGATTTCAAATAAACCTGTTGGACTATAACCTGGTGTCATGTGACTTCTGATTTTGTGCAAGTATTCAGGCTGATTCTAGCTAATAAGAACCTGAGTGTAGCTAAATAAAAACTTAAAGCTTTCACACTTCAACAGAGCCCAACGACAAGCTAATTATTCAAGCTGGTTTCTGCTCACTGTGAAGCCAAAGGTCACAAATATAGTCCAGTCCCTCTGCAAATGGAAGTTAAACTCTGATTAACCTTCCAACCCACCCTCAAACTATGAGAGCTTTTGACAGAGTAGATGAAGAAAATCTATTCATTCTGGCAAGTGGATTGATCACCAGAAGTCATAAATTTAAAATCATCAGCAGAAGAGCAAGAAGGGAAATGAAGAGAGTGTTTTTTCACTTGCAGTGTTGTTGGCACCTGGAATGCTCTGTTTGATAAGTTGCCGGAAGCTAATTCCATAAGGAATTTAAAAGGGAGTTCAACAGGAATGAAGAATTTATGAGGTTATGGACAATTAATAAAAGAGGTTGGCGGGATAGACATAACTGCTTTCCAATAAACAGGCTTGATGGACTGCACAAATTCCTTCTGTTTTGAAAAGTTTCCATTGAATTCAACAATTTCCAGTTTTGTACCATACTGAAAATTGCATTGAGTATTTTATGCTTCCATATAAACGTGCACCATTAAAGGAAGTCAAGATGGGAAAAGGAAGTAAAAAGTCCAATTCGCAACAGCACATGTCATCTGAATCCTCGATATCGTTGGCTAAGTATATGTGTTTCTGAATGAAGTTCTCGTGGTGCAATGGTAGTGCCCCTACCTCAGGGCCAAGAGTCCTGGTTTCAAATTCTACCTGCTCCAGACCTGTGTAATAGCATCTCTGAACAGGTTGGTGAGGAAATATCTCTATGCCTTCCTATTGCAGAACTTCACAATTCTCAGTGAAGTTTAAAGGAAGGATGGGTACATTAATAGGAAGAGTTTACAGGGATATGATGCAAATGCCGGGAAATAGCACTAGATTAATTTAGGATATCTGGTCGGTATGTTGGACTGAAGGGTCTGTTTCCACACTGTATATCTCTATGACCTCCCTCCTTCCCACCTATCCACTCTTACAGGGATATGATGCAAATGCCGGGAAATAGCACTAAATTAATTTAGGATATCTGGTCAGTATGTTGGACTGAAGGGTCTGTTTCCACACTGTATATCTCTATGACCTCCCTCCTTCCCACCTATCCACTCCAACCTCCTCTCTGACCTATCACCTTCATCATGACCCCCATTCACCTATTGTACTCTATGCTACTTTCTCCCCACAGCTCTATTTCTGATGAAGGGCTTTTGCCCGAAACATCGATTTTCCTGCTCCTCGGATGCTGCCTGACCTGCTGTGCTTTTCTAGCACCACTCTAATCTAGACTCTACTTTCTCCCCACCCACAGCCCCCTCTCATTTATCTCTCCACTCTGCAGGCTCCCTGCCTCTATTCCTGATGAAGGGCTTTTGCCCGAAACGTCAATTTTTCTACTCCTTGGATGCTGCCTGACCTGCTGTGCTTTTCCAGCACCACTCTAATCCAGACTCGGGTTTCCAGCATCTGCAGTCCTCGTTTTTACTTATTTTAGATAATTTGTCCACACTGAAAAGACTGGGTGTATTCTCCACGTAATAGAAAAGCCTAAAAGGAGATTTGGTGAGTGCATTTAAAATCTTGAAGGATTTGGATCAACTAAACAAAGAGAAACTGTTTCAAGTGGCTGAACAGTTAATGGTATGAGGGCACAAATGTAAAGAGACTGGCAATAGAATCAGAGGTGGGATAAGGAAAAGTTTTTTTTAAACAAATCAGTGGATAGGATCTGGAGCACACTCCCCAATAGAATGATGGAATTAATAGCTTTCAAAACGGAATTGAATAAATAGGTAATGTGAAAAGGATGGTTGTAGCATCTGAGGGGAAAGCAGGGAACACAGGCATGGATATGATGACATGAATGGTCTCACTCTGTGCTGTACTCTATGATATTGTGATTCGATGATTAACAATAAACCCACCTGGTCTTAAGAAAGCAAAGTACTGCTTCTTGCATCAAATAAATCTGATTTTGAGCCATTACCATCTCAGACACATTTATAATATAGAGTCACAGAGTCATAGAGATGTACAGCATGGGAACAGGTCCTTCGGTCCAACAAATCCATGCCGGCCAGATATCTCAACCCAATCTTGTCCCACCTGCCAGCAGTTGGCCCATATCCCTCCAAACCCTTCCTATTCATATACCCATCCAGATGACTTTTAAATGTTGCAATTATACTAGCCTCCACCATTTCCTCTGGGAGCTCATTTCATTCATGTACCACCCTCTGCATGAAAACATTGTCCCTTAGGTCTCTTTTATGTCTTTCCCCTCTCACCCTAAACCTATGCCCTCTAGTTCTGGACTCCCCCACCCCAGGGAAATGACTTTGTCTATTTATCGTACCCATGTCCCTCATGATCTTATAAACCTCTATAAGGTCACCCCTCAGCCCCTGACACTCCAGGGATAACAGTCCCAGCCTGTTCAGCCTCTCCCTGTCACTCAAATCCTCCAACCCTGGCAACATCCTTGTAAATCTTTTCTGAACCCTTTCATGTTTCACAACGTCTTTTCTTCCTTAAGTAAGGAGATCTATACATTACACAGTCCTTCAGATGTGATCTCATTAGTGTCCTGTGTAAATGAAGCATAACCTCCCCATTTTTGTATTCAATTCCACAAACAAAATCCAGATTCAATTTGCTTTCCAAACTCTTGTTGAATCTTGCTGAATTGGAATTGAGGGTGATTTAGCAGTTTGGATTAGAAACTGGCTCTCTGGAAGAAGGCAGCGAGTGGTGGTTGATGGAAAATATTCAGTCTGGAGTCCGGTTACTAGTGGTGTGCCACAAGGATCTGTTTTGGGACTACTGCTGTTTGTCATTTTTATAAATGACTTAGACACAGGCATAGGTGGATGGATTAGTAAATTTGCAGATGACACTAAAGTCGGTGGAGTAGTGGACAGTGTGGAAGAATGTTACAGGTTGTAGGGGGACTTAGATAAACTGCAGAATTGGGCTGATGGAGTTTAATGCAGCTAAATGTGAGGTGATGCACTTTGGGAAGAATAACAGGAAGGCAGAGTGCTGGGTCAATGGAAAGATTCTTGGTAGTGTGGATGTGCAGAGGGATCTTGGAGTCCATGTGCATAGATCCCTGAAAGTTGCCACCCAGGTGGATAGTGCTGTTAAGGAGGCATATGGTGTGTTAGGTTTCATTGGTAGAGGGATTGAGTTCCAGAACCGCAATATCATGCTGCAACTATACAAAATGCTAGTGCGGCCACACTTGGAATATTGTGTACAGTTCTGGTTGCCCCATTACAGGAAGGACGTGGAAGCATTGGAAAAGGTGCAGAGATGTACCAGGATGTTGCCTGGTCTGGAGGGAAGGTCTTATGAGGAAAGGCTGAGAGACTTGGGTCTGTTCTCATTGGAAAGTAGAAAGCTAAGGGGAGATTTGATAGAGACATACAAGATGATTAGATGATTAGATAGGGTAGATAGTGAAATACTTTTTCCTAGGATGATGACGTCAGCATGTACGAGGGGGCATAACTACAAATTGAGGGATGATAGATTTAAGGCAGATGTCAGAGGCAAGTTCTTTACGCAGAGAGTGGTAAGGGTGTGGAATGCCCTACCTGCTAATGTAGTCAACTCAGCCACATTAGGAAGATTTAAACAATCCTTAGATAAGCGCATGGATGATTTTGGGATAGTGTAGGGGGACAAGCTGAGAATAGTTCACATGTTGGCGCAACATCGAGGGCCGAAGGGCCTGTTCTGCACTGTATTGTTCTATGTTCTATGTGCTATCTGTACACTAAGTTTTTGCACTTCCTGCACTAAGGCACCACATCCCTCTGCCACTCAAAGCTCTGCAATCTCTCACCACTTAAATAATATGCTTTTTAAAAAAATGTTCCTATCAAAATGGTCAATTTTATATTTTTCCATCTTGTAGCAGAATTGCCAGATCTTTCCCCATTTAGCGATCTGAACTTTCGGTACCCTCCTTTTGTCCTCTTCACAACTTACATTCCTGTCTGACTTTGTGTCATCAGGAAATTTGGCAGCTTTATCTTTGGTTCCTTCATCCAAGGCATTTATGTAAAAAGGTTGAGGTCCCAGCACTGATCCCTGTGGCATACCACACGTTAATCCTGCCAATGACCAAATGATCCATTTGTGTCTACTCTCCGTTTCCTGTTAGTGAGCCAATCTTCTGTCCATGCCAATATGAAACCCCTTATATCATGAGCTCTTATTTTCTGTAATAACCTTTGCTTTGGCATCTTATCAATGGCCTTTTGGAAATTTAAATATTGTGTATCCACCCCTTTATCCACAGCACATTATGTTCTCAAAGAACTTGTATAAATTGTTCCAAAACAATTTTCCTTTCACAAAACCTTGTTGGTTCTGCCTGATTATGTTGAAAGTATGTAAGTGGAGAAAGTGAGGTCTGCAGATGCTGGAGATCAAAGTTGAAACTTTATTGCTGGAACAGCACAGCAGGTCAGGGCCTGTGCCCGAAACGTCGAATCTCCTGTTCCCTGGATGCTGCCTGACCGAAAGTATGTAAGTGCCTTGCTGTAATTTCTTAAATAGTAGAACATCTTCCCTATCGTAGACATGAAGCCAATTGGCCCAGAGATTCTGGCTTTCTGGCTCCTTCACTTTTTTGAATAAAGCAGTTACATTCGTTATTTTCAAACCTAATGGATCCTTCCCTGAATTTTGGGTAATTAAAACCAATGCATCAACTGTTCAACACCGACTTCTGTTGAGACCTGAGGATAGAAACCCTCAGGGCAAGACAATGAGTCAGCCTGTAGGTCCAACCATTTGCCCAATGTCACATTCACATTTCTGATCCAAAAGGAAGCCAAAGCAAGAAACCTAGGCGTTTATGTGGACAAATCATTGAAGGTGGCACAGTGGTTTCAGGAAGGACTAAAAAGCATGCAGGGTCCTGGGCTTTGTAAATGGACAAATAGAACACAGCAAGAAATGGTGAATCTTTATAACACACTGGCTTGTCCGCAACTGGAGTAGAATTCTGGGCACCACACTTTAGAAAGGATGTGAGATTCCAAAAGATTTGGTTCTAGGTTAGGAGCAATTCAAGTTAGCAGGGTAGATTGGAAATGCCAGGGCTGTTCTCTGTACAGAAAGTTGAGAGGAAATTGAACAGAAATTTTCAAAATAGTGAGGACACTGTCATAGAATCATACAGCACAGAAACAGACGGTTTGGTCCAACCAGTCCATGCAACCACAATCCCAAACTAATCTAGTCCCGCCTGCCTGTGCTTGGCCCATATCCCTCCAAACATTTCTTATTCCTTTACTTATCCAAATGTCTTTCAAACGCTGTAATTGTACCCACATCTACCACTTCCTCTGGAAGTTATTCCATACGTGAAACTCTGTGTAAAGAAGTTACCCCTCAAGCCTTTTATAAATTTTTCTCCTCTCATCTTAAAAATATGCTGCCTTGTCTTGAACTCTCTCACCCGAGGGAAAAGACACCTGCCATTCACCTTATCTATGGCCCTCATGATATTGTGAACTTCTATAAGGTCACCCTTCAATCTCCTAAACTCCAGTGAATAAAGTCCCAGCCTATCCATCCTCTCCTTATAACTCTAACTCTCCATTCCCAGTAACGTCCTAGTAAATCTCTTCTGAACACTCTCTAGCTTAATAATATCCTTCCTATAACAGGGTGCCCAGAACTGGGCACAGTACTCCAGAGGAGTCCTCAACAACACCCTGTACAACTTCAATGTAACATCTGAACTCATATACACAGAGGTCAGAGCAATAAAGCTAAAAGCCTTCTTAACTAATTTGTTCTACATGTGACACAAACTCCAAAGAATTATACACCTGAACCCCTAGGTCTCTTTGTTCTACAGCATTACTGAACAGAGAAGATAAGGAATAAACTGGTTCCATTGATGAGGGCGGGGGGGAGGGACAGAAATCAGAGGGTACCAATTTAGAGAAGTAACAGTGACAATTAGTTATCATTTCCTTATGAAGCTAGTGGTTAGGATCTGGAAGGCACTGCCTGAGAATTTGGAGGCAGATTCAAGTGTGGACTTCAAAAGGATATGGATATCTACCACAATAGAAAACATTCCATTATGATTCCTTCTGTCCAATTAAGGTGGACAAATCCCCAGGACTGGATGGGATCTATCCCAGGTTGCTGAGGGAGGCAAGAGAGGAAATAGTTGGGGCCCTGACAGATATCTTTGTGGCATCCTTAAACACAGGTGAAGTTCCGGAGAATTGGAGAGTTGCTCATGTTGTCCCCCTGTTCAAAAAGGGTGGTAGGGATATTCCAGGTAACTACAGACCAGTGAGCCCGACATCATGGGAAAGTTGCTGGAGAAGGGATTGAGGGATAAAATCTATTTATATTTAGAAAAGAATGGGCTTATCAGTGATAGGCAACAGGACTTTGTGCGGGGGAGATTGTGCCTTATCAACTTAATAGGGTTCTTTGAGGAAGTGACCAGGTTGATAGATGAAGGAAGGGCTGTAGATGTCATATACATGGACTTTAGTAAGGCGTTTGAGAAGGTTCCCCATGGTAAACTCATGGAGAAAGTGAAGTCACATGGTGTGCAGGGTGTTCTAGCTAGGTGGATAAGGAACTGGTTGAGCAACAGGAAACAGAGAGTAGTAGTTGAAGGGGGTTTCTCGAAATGGAGAAAGGTGACCAGTGGTGTTCCACAGGGGTCAGTATTGGGGCCTCTGTTGTTTGTGATATACATAAATGATCTGGAAGAGGGCAGTGATGGTCTGATCAGTAAGTTTGCTGATGACATGAAGATTGGTGGAGTAGCAGAAAGCATAGGGAACTGTCAAAGAATACAAGAGAATATAGATAGACTGGAGAGTTGGGTAGAGAAATGGCAGATGGAGTTCAAACTGGGTAAATGTGAGGTGATGCACTTTGGAAGATCTAATTCTAGAGCAAATATACTGCAAACAGAAGAGCCTTGGGTGTACCCTGAAGGTGGTTGCACAGGTGAATAGAGTCAAGAAGGCATATAGTATGCTTGCCTTCATCGGACAGGGTATTGAGTATAAGAGCTGGCAGGTCATATTAAAATTGTACAAGACATTGGTTCGGCCGCATTTAGAATACTGTGCACAGTTCTGGTCACCACATTACCAAAAGGATGTGGACACGCTTTGGAAAGGGTGCAGAGAAGGTTTATGAGGATGTTGCCTGGAAGGTGCTAGCTATGAAGAGAGGTTGAGTAGGTTAGGATTGTTTTCATCAGAAAAAAGGAGATTGAGGGGGGGCACCTGATTGAGGTCTACAAATTTAAGAAGGATATAGACAGGGTGGATAGAGAGAAACTTTTTTTCCAGGGTGAGGGATTCAATAACGAGAGGTCACGCGTTCAAGGTGAGAGGTAAAAGGTTTAAGGGGAATACACGCGGAAAATGCTTTACACAGAGGGTGCTAAGTGCCTGGAACGCATTGCCAGCAGAGGTAGTAGAGGCAGGCATGGTAGATTCATTTAAGGTGCTTCTGGACAGTTGTATGAGTAGGTGGGGAGCTGAGGGATACAGATCCTTAGGAATTGGGCGAGAGGTTTAGACAGTGGATTTGGATCGGCACAGGCTTGGAGGGCCGAAGGGCCTGTTCCTGGGCTGTAAGTTTTCTTTGTTCTTTATTCGTAGGGCCACGGGGAAAGGGCAGAAAATTGGGACTAGGTGAGTTGTAAAAATGCGCATTATGGCTCAAATGGTCTCCTGTGTTATTACTATTCCATAGTCAGTAGACTTCAATGACGGACATCAACAGTTAAACTGTTGAACAACACAGTTAAATAACCTCATATTCTTCCTGATGTGTGGTGCCCAGAAGTAGATTCCAGCTGAGGCCAAGCCAGTGTTTTATAAAGATCCACCATATCTTGCTTTATGCAATTTGTCTATTTATAAAACCCCGGGAACTCCCATAGGGAATGCCTGCAGCGGGATGGGAGGGAGGAAGCTGAAGGAATCAGTAGAGTTTCAGACTCTGCCTGTTTTAATAAGTTGACATCAGTAATTACAGTCTATTTATTTAATCTTTTATTCAACGCTTTATAGACCGACTCAATCATTAAAAACTGCTGCAGTGCAGGCACAGCAATAAACAATTAATCATTTTCAGCAATATTCTTTTTAATGATCAACTGCTATGAGAAAATGAAATTAATTTCCTGGCAATAAATATTTTATTAAAATATTTTCTATTATTTTTCTTTCAAGACTGATTTATTTGATTAAAAAAGAGAAAAACAAAGTCAAATTCAAGAGTTGATGTTCTGCTGCTGAATCAATCTCCAAACTATATAAAGAAGGATAGCCTTTACCGGTCTCAATTATAGTCCCCCAGTAACAATTGGATTTCCTTCAGGAGAGTAAATATCTCAAAATATCTGCTAACAATTAAGCTTTTACTCAAAGTTTGTGGGAAGATTTGTAGCTCGGGTGCTCGTTGTTGTGGTTCTGTTCGCTGAGCTGGGAATTTGTGTTGCAGACGTTTCATCCCCTGTCTAGGTGACATCCTCAGTGCTTGGGAGCCTCCTGTGAAGCGCTTCTGTGATCTTTCCTCCGGCATTTATAGTGGTTTCAATCTGCCACTTCCGGTTGTCAGTTCCAGCTGTCCACTGCAGTGGCCGATATATTGGGTCCAGTGCAGTGGCCGATATATTGGGTCCAGGTCGATGTGCTTATTGATTGAATCTGTGGATGAGTGCTCAATAAGCACATCGACCTGGACCCAATATATCGGCCACTGCAGTGGACAGCTGGAACTGACAACCGGAAGCGGCAGAGTCAAACCACTACAAATGCCGGAGGAAACCTCACAGAAGCGCTTCACAGGAGGCTCCCAAGCACTGAGGATGTCACCTAGACAGGGGACGAAACGTCTGCAACACAAGTTCCCAGCTCGGTGAACAGAACCACAACAAGCTTATACTCAATTGAACCTAAGAGTGTAGCTCTACCAAGTTTAGTGAGTTTGCTTTCCCCATCTTTGCACTCTTCTCTTGGAAATAGTGTAAAGGAAAGAGAGAAAAATTGGGTAGCACAGTGGACATTGTGGCTCAGTGGTTAGCATTGCTGCCCCACAGTGCCAGGGACCCAGGTTCCATTTGCACTTGGGCAACTATATGCATGGAGTTTGCACATTCTCCCTGCATCTGCATGGGGTTTCCTCCGGGTGCTCCGGTTTCCTCCCACAGTCCAAAGACGTGCAGGTTAAGTGGATTGGCTGTGGGAAATGCAGACTGACAGGGATAGGGTAGGATGGGGTGGGTCTGTGTGGGATGCTTTTCGGAGGCTTGGTGTGGATCCGAAGGGCCGAATGACCTGTTGATTTGACTTGGTAGGAATTCTATGATTCGCACCTAATTCAGTATGAACTCTCCTACTGTGGCTAGAACAATCCTTAAATTCCTTTGAAAAAAAGAGGCTGAGGAGATATAATTCCAAGATTTTTTTTGTCTACATTTCATCAGTCCGAGTGAACCAAGATGAAACATGACCCTAAGCATGGGGCTCCAATGACCCACTGCAACAATGCACTGCTGCTGACGGAGCAGCAACTAGAAACAAGATCTGGGCAAACTTACGAATGGTGGACACTGCAGTTGTAGAAGACAAAGCTGGTGCTGGCAAAGGTCATGCCTGTCTCCTTGGACTTCAAGTGAAGCTTCACCACTTGATGGTCTCCTATCAGAAAGGAAAGACAATTCTTAGTAAGTCAGACAGTCAGCAAAGGCAGCTCCATAACCCTTCATAACCTGTTGCTCATCATTAGCCAAAGCCTTCACCGTTTTGAACCACATAAGGCACAGATGAGACATTGCTAAGGGAATGAAATTCCTCCCTTACAGAAAGGCAGGAGAATGCCTCATTTTCTCCTCAACTTCCAACCCTTCAACATAATCACATTCTCAATAACTAAGCAATTCAAAGGACAGCTTTAAAACAGGTTTCTCAATAGATCTCACACACACACACACACACAGACACACACACGCTAATAACAATGACAACTTGCATTTTTATAAAGCTAAAAATCACACAACATCAAGTTATAGTCCAACAAGTTTATTTGGAAGCACGAGCTTTCAGAGCACTGCTCCTTCATCAGGTGATTGTTCTGATGAACCACCTGAAGGAGCAGCGCTCCGAAAGCTAGTGCTTCCAATTAAACCTGTTGGACTATAACCTGGTGTGTGTTTTTAACTTTGTACACCCCCGTCCAACATTGGCATCTTCAAATCATGCATTTTTATAGCATCTTTGAGGTCTCAAAGTCATTTCACAGAGTTCTTAGCAAGCAAAATGTTCGACCAAAGAGGAAAGCTTTAAGGATGCCTTAACAAAGGAGCTTGAGCTGAAGAGACAGAGGGACTTAGAAAGAGAATTCCGAGCTTGTGGCCACAGCAGTTGATAGCATGGCCACCAACGATGAATCGATGGAATCAGCGATGCTCAAAAGGTCAGGTTTGGAGGGATACAGATGTCTTAGACAACCAAGATATAAAGCTGGAGGAGGTTACACTGATAGACAAGTGGTGAGCCTACAGAAGGTTTTGATACTTGTGCTAATCTGCCAGGAAATTCATTACCAAACTCACAGGAGACCGGTTTTAATTTTGACGTCTGTTTCAGGATTTCCTGTGGGGTTTGGGATTAACTTCCATGCCTGGCAGAACAGCCCTGTTGATGCTAATGTGCTGCCATGCTAAGGACTGGCGGGAGTCAATTCCAAACTGCATGGTACAATGGCCACCACCACCCAACGACCAGAGCGGGTACCAGGAAGCCATGCACTAGGCAGTTTCTGCACGATGCAGAGGACAGCAGCAGCACCATGGCTGGAGTCCAGGAAAAACAGGTTGCTCTTAGCCCCTGGGATGATACAATGACTGGGATAATGTTGGGGACTCGGCAATTGGGTTTCATCCCACTCATCAAGAACAGACTGCTGCTTCTCGGAATGCAGCCACAGCTCTCCAGCTCTCAGACTGCCTCATTTATCAAACTGTCAGCTGGGGGCAATTACTGAAGGATTGCCAATTTTGGGCTGCCAAATGTTATCCTAGAGCTTCCAGTTATTTATTTCCGTTCCTCTTGTCTCACTTTAACTAAACCAGCGAGCACACCCCCAACCCTCCCCTCCTTCCCCAACCCCCCCCAACCTTTCTTTCACTTAAGGAGAAACACCTGAACATTAATTCTAAAAGCAAGCCACCATTTTAGTTCCCTCCTATGGGAACTGCCGAATTTGCATTTGGTTTTTTGAGCCTTTTATATCTTAGCTTTAAAACCCTTTTCCATCCTCCTAATCCACAATGATGAAAACATACCAGGTTTTACACAGTCCTTCCTGCCCTGACTATGAGGAGGAGAGGACATCAAGGTTGAATGCAAAGGTCAATGGAGCAGGAGAGGAAAACAGTTCAATGTTCACTCAATAGTTCCTACTTCAGGAAAACACTAATAGAGTCAAAGAGATGTACACCACAGAAATAGACCCTTCGGTCCAACTCGTCCAGATATCGTAACCTAATCTTGATCCATTTGCCAGCACTTAGTCCATATCCCTCTAAACCCTTCCTATTCAGATACCCATCCGGATGCCTTTTAAATGCTGTAATTGTACCAGCCTCCATCACTTCCCCTGGCAGCTCGTTCCATACTTGGACCACTCTCTGCACAAAAAAGTTGCCCCTTAGGTCGGATTTTCTTTTATTCATTCACGGGATGAGGGCGTCACTGGCCAGAGCAGTATTTATTGTCCATCTTTATTGTCAACCACATTGCTGTGGGTCTGCAATCACATGTGGGCTAGACTAGGTAAGGATGGCAATTTCCTAACCTAAAGGACATTCGTGAACCAGAGGGATTTTCCTAACAATCAGCAGTGGAATCATAGAATACCTACAGTGCAGAAAGAGACCATTTGGCCCATTGAGTCTGCACTGAAGAATATCCCACCCACTTCCAGCCCCCTACCACCTCCCCAAAACCTCAAATTTAATCATGTCTAATTCACCTAACCCTCACTCTGTAAGGCAATTGAGCATGGCCAGTCCACCGACACATAGAGTCATAGAGATGTACAGCATGGAAAACAGACTCTTCGGTCAAACCCGTCCATGCTGACCAGATATCCCAACCCAATCTAGCCCCACCTGCCAGCACCTGGCCCATATCCCTCCAAACCCTTCCTATTCATATATCCATCCAAATGCCTCTTAAATGTTGCAATTGTACCAGCCTCCACCACAACTTCTGGCAGCTCATTCCATACCCATACCATCTTCTGTGTGAAAAAGTTGGCCCTTCGGTCTCTTTTATATCTTTCCTCTCTCACCCTAAACCTATGCCCTCTAGTTTTGGACTCCCGACCCCAGGGAAAAGACTTTGCCTATTTATCCTATCCATGCCCCTCATAATTTTGTAAACATCTATAAGGTCACCCCTCAGCCTCCGACGCTCCAGGGAAAACAGCACCAGCCTGTTCAGCCTCTCCCTATAGCTCAAATCCTCAAACACTGGCAACTTCCTTGTAAATCTTTTCTGAACCCTTTCAAGTTTCACAACACCTTTCCGATAGGAAGGAGACCAGAATTGCATGCAATATTCCAACAGTGGCCTAACCAATGTCCTGTACAGCCACAACATGACCTCCCAACTCCTGTACTCAATATCCTGACCAATAAAGGAAAGCATATCAAACGCCTTCTTCACTATACTATCTACCTGCGACTCCACTTTCAAGGAGCTATGAACCTGCACTCCAAGGTCTCTTTGTTCAGCAACACTCCCTTTAGACTATGGGATGAAACCAGAACACCCAGAGGAAACCCACGCAGACATGAAGAGAACATGTAAACTCCATACAGACAGTTGCCTGAGGCTGGAAGCGAACCTGGGTCACTGACGCTGTGAGGCAGCAGTGCTAACCACTGAGCCACCGTACCGCCCCCATGGTCTGGCAATGCTTTCAGGGTCTCTCTTCCAAACATTTCTTGATCTCATATTGAATCATTCGTACTGGCAGGATTCAAATTCAGATTCACAGAATATTACCTGGATTTCTGGATTAAAATCCAGCAATAGCGCCACTTGGCCATCACCTCCCACAGATCACTCAAAGCCAGCTCTGACTGGTAGGCGTCTGACACCAGATTCCCAAAGTAACTGCTCCACTCAGATCTGAGTCATGGCAGGAGACTCCAGGGAGGGCAGGAGGAATGTGTCAGTGATGTCCTCAAAGTATCCCCAAATAGGTCAGACATTCCCCAAAGACTCCTGGGATATCCTGGCTTGTGAGCTGCCAAAATTGAGAGGGCTCATTTAGGTAGGACCCAGAGACTGCTGGGAATGTGCAGACAAGATGTCGAGAGGTCAGAGGGAGCACACAGACCTCCAAGCATCCCATCGAACCCCTCCCCCACCACCGAGCCTTCGGACAACACCGGCTCTACATGTGGCAGGGTCCATAGGTCTGAAAATGTGTTGCTGGAAAAGCGCAGCAGGTCAGGCAGCATCCAGGGAACAGGAGAATCGACGTTTCGGGCATAAGCCGTTCTTCAGGAATTATGCCCGAAACGTCGATTCTCCTGTCCCTGGATGCTGCCTGACCTGCTGCGCTTTTCCAGCAACACATTTTCAGCTCTGATCTCCAGCATCTGCAGACCTTACTTTCTCCTCAGGGTCCATAGGTCACTCGCCGGAGTTATCATCCATCTCACAGCACATCAATTCAGAGTGTAAGCAAGTCATCCTCAATATTGAGGGTCTGTCTAAGAAAGGAGAGTTTGTTTACACACCTGAGGAATGGTCACATAGGTGGGGCACAGAGGGAGCCTGGCTCACATGGAGCAGTGTCCCAGAACAAAGCAGAGTGGCCGTAGGAGAGAAAGCAAATGCAAGATAGCAGGATATATATTTCACAAACTTATGGTGCTATTTATTGCTCTGTTAAATTGCTTTGATTTATTTACACTTGTGCCACCTTTTAAGGTGATAAACTGTCACAAAATCTGAAGTGGAACCACAAAAGCAGGTATTGAGTCGAGTCTCAAAGGTTTAATCAAACAGGGAAGCTTCAAAGAGTTTCTTCGGAAGGAGAACGAAATGAAAAGACAGTGACATATAAGAAGTGAATTCCCGAGCTTAAAGCCAAAAAGCTGAAAACATGGTCATCAATGAAACAGGGTTAAAAAAAAGATTTCCTTTAAATTAACTGATTTTCAGTCAAAAGTGTGCAACAGTTAGAAACATAAGAAAAATGAATTAAGCTCATCGATGTTGTTAAATTTTATAAACAACTCCGTATTTTGACTGTGGCACCACCCCACAGTTTGAGGGCATTTTCTGGTCAGCATTTTATTGTAAACCATTCCCAGGATGAGAGAGTCACTGCTGAGAGAGTCACTGCTGAGAGAGTCACTGCTGAGAGAGTCACTGCTGAGAGAGTCACTGCTGAGCCAGCATTTATTGCCCAGAGGGCAGGTTAAGAGTCAACCACATTGCTGTGAGTCTGGAATCACATGTAGGCCAGGCCAGGTAGGGATGGCAGTTTCCTTCCCTAAAGGAAGTTAGTGAACCAGATGGGCTTTTCCAACAATGAATTATTTAGTTATCATGAGATCTTTAATTCCAGATGTTATAAAACTTGAATTCAAATTCAACCATCTGCCATGGCAGAATTTGAACTCAGGCCCCCAGAACATTACTAGAGGGCTGGATTAGTGATCTAGCAACAATACCACTATTACCACTAGGTCATTGCCTGCCTTTGTGTAATGGCTGTCACACATCACTGACACCAGAAACTAGCTGGAACTCCATTTCCTGGCTATGTCCTTCCACAAACAACAGCAGCCTGGATGAACAATCTAACAACTACTAACTACTGCAACCCACAGTCACTCTGCTGTTCACCGTGTCTTGAGTAGTAGCCTCTCGTGCAATGCTCCTTAGGAATGATGCTTTTTGTACTTCATTGGAAGAATGTTAGCTAAAAGGAGGAACTTTGATTTTCCCTCACAACAAACTTAATGATCATGATTGTAATGCCAGAAAGGATGGTGGAAGAGGTTTCAATAGCAGTTTTCAAAAGAGAATTACATAAATGTTTGAAATGAGAAATAAGTTAATTAGAAAATGCTTTCAAAGAGCTGGCACAGGCATAAATGGGCAGAATGATCTCCTGTACGCTGTCAATTTACAATTCCATATCATGAGTTCCCTGGCTAACATCAAGGAGGAAATTCCATGGATTTGTCCCCCTGGTACAAAGGCTTCAGTTTCTCTGCTGCAATATTTGCTAAAGTGTCCTTATCTTATTCGACAAACCATTGCTTTTCCTACAAATGGCATTGAGAAAATTCCACAAGAAGGTGCTCTCATGTAGAATGCTCTCACGATTCACAGTCTAGGTTCGCATTAAAGGAATGGCTGCCTGAGGTAGGGCTAATGAGTGCTAGAGGGTATTTGCAGAGTCTGAAGTCACACCCATTCACCTTCAGTGTGTTGCTGGAAAAACACAGCAGGTCAGGCAGCATCCGAGCAGCAGGAGAATCGACGTTTCAGGCATAAGCCCTTCATCCAAAACGTCGACTCTCCTGCTCCTCGGATGTTGCCTGACCTGCTGTGCTTTTCCAGCACCACACTCTCGACTCTGATCTCCAGCATCTGCAGTTCTCACTTTCTTCCCAGTCATCTTCAAGAGGGGTAGAGAAAATAAAAACCACAGAGGATGTGGAGAATCAGGATTATTGGAGATGGGGAATATATTGGGGTGAGCCAGTGGAAGAGTGTCAGAGATGGAGCAGAAAATGCTTGGGTGGAGAAAATATTAGGAGGAAAAACAATTAGCTGGCACATTATCACACATGCAAAGATACAAGGAAGGCCTGTTTAAGGTAAAGTAGATTGGTAGTGGCTTGTGAAGATATGGAGAGAGGTGGCCAGCAAAGCTGTATTGGGAGTGGGACTTGAAGAACACATTTTGTGACAACTGACAACTGTGGAAGTCCAGACTTAGTAGAGAGGACTGTTTGCTGAAGACTGAACATGGTTCTCGAGCTAGGTTTGAACAAAGCCGTATGAAGGATTCAGTCAGGTCAGAGAGTTACTGCTTGACTTCGCGAACTGGACACTATCTAAATCGGCTCTGTATCAGTTTTCATTGAACTGAAGTTTCAGTTGTAAGGTTTGGAATTATTGAAGGTAAACCAGTGTGTGATTCCAACTGTATGTCAGGGAAGGAGTTTCCAATCATAACATCGACACTGTGGCTTTGCTGAGGTACCTCCCAGTCAAACCACCATCTACTCAACCATGACAACCCGTTACCTGTATCACAGCAGTGACAGCAGCACAGTACCTCAATTTGATGCAAAGTGCTTTGGGATGTCCCAAGGTT
The DNA here is from genome assembly GCF_004010195.1 of Chiloscyllium plagiosum. Lineage (NCBI taxonomy): Eukaryota > Metazoa > Chordata > Chondrichthyes > Orectolobiformes > Hemiscylliidae > Chiloscyllium > Chiloscyllium plagiosum. Next base: position 42,613,596 of record NC_057732.1, on the reverse strand, counting down.
GTAAATGATGTGATCCAAATGTAAGCCTTTCTTTCTTTACCAGATTTTATAATTGAGAGCCAACTGACTAAAAGGCATTACAAAAGAAACGATTCAACTGGTAATGGGAAAGCGATTGTCAGTAATTATCCAGCAATCTGAAAGTCAGTTTTGGATGTCTCTCTCCAGCATCCCCCCACCTAATTTTAAAAGGACAGCCAGTCAGCCAGCCCAGAGCTAATACAATAGCTAATGATCGTTACTACACCTTAGCAGCTGATCTAAGTGTCTTTGCAAAAGACTGTGATTGACAGGCCCATTAACATGACACTTAATATTAAAGTGATGAAAACCCCTAAGTGCACTTAGCTGTAAAGGACATGACAATTACTCTTATTTTATCACATATTTGATTCCAGATTATTAACTCAGGATTAAGCTATTTTTCTCCCCCATCCCTCCCCCACACTATTTGTTCATTATTTAATGTGTCTCATATAAAACATTCTTCACCACAGTTTGAAGAGTCTAGTTGATGGGTCTTGACAATTAAACAGCTTCTTGTGATTGAACTGAGTCGAGAAACACCGGGACAGGAGGGGGATGAGAAACAGCCACCAAGATTTCATCTGTGGCAGAGCGTGTGACCCCATCATGGACACCACACCCCCAGAACATACTCAGTATAAATATCTTGAACTGTTACAAAGCAGAGCTCCACAATATTCATCGGAATTGAGATGTGCACTAGCCATACTGCGTACCATAGGCATCAATGTCCCCTTTCAATCCCAGCATTGAAGAAACCAAGGCATATTAGAAACAGAACAGCTCTTCAGTAATGTGATCAGTCAGCAGTCACACTTCCTCTGATTTCTGATGAAGGGCTTATGCCTGAAACGTCGATTCTCCTGCTCCTCGGATGCTGCCTGACCTGCTGTGCTTTTCCAGCACCACACTCTCGACTCTGATCTCCAGCATCTGCAGTCCTCGCTTTCTCCACACTTCCTCTAGTAGTCTGTGGGTGTGCCTGCAACTATTCTTCACCTTCACTGTGCAACTGCAATTAGGATAAGCCTAGCAGGTAATACTGCTAGTATTTCAGGGAGCGATTTTCAGGTTCAGCCTGTTTCACCTCGATGACCCCCTAAACCATCATGTTCATTTCTGCCTTCTTAACCCTGTTTCCACACTGTAATGTAATGTAATGTAATCTAATGTAATCTAATCTAATCTAAACCCCATCAGGTTTGTACCTCCTCATGTTCCCACCCAACTCATTTATTTAACTCTTTATCTCCCCACTTTACATGCTAAGCCATGGGGGGTACATTTGGGCACATCAAGATAGTCCTAGTGCTGACCCGTGGCTGCTATTGTGCAAGAGTTTGGGTTGGACATAGCATCTGTGTCCAGCGCAGATTCAAGGAGGCGGCAGTGGAGGTGAGTTTGAGCTCAGTACGAGGCCCAGTGGCATCAGCAGTGGCTGCATTGGCAATGTGGGCCCAAAGTAGACTCATGACAATGGCAGAGTTGAGTTTGGGCTGATGTGGTATCGGCGGTATCTGCATTGGCGAGGTCCAGCGAGGACCCATAGTGGCAAAGGCAAAGATGAAGGCATGATGGTGCCATCCCAGCAGTAGCAGCACAGTGAAGGTGATTAGGCAGCAGGCCCATGGCCCTGGGCAGAGCACTTAACAAGGATGACTATAAAGTTGGACACTTCATTTATTTCTCCATTTTTTCTGCCTTTATATTCAATGTTTGGTTTATTTCTCTGTGTTGCAAAATGGTGCCGGAGAGTGGCCACACTATACAACACTTTTCGCTGTATTTTGTGACAATACATAAATCAAATCAAAAAATTAATTTTGCTTCTACTCATACATTAACAAAATATCTAATGGAAAAATGTTACTTGATGTTTCAACCTTCGCCTCTTTCCATTGTCTATGACCAGTTCAATTGCAGTTGTTCCACTGTAATTGTCAATTACAGACTTGTTGTTGAAGTCCATTCCAACCCTGATACAAAGCAAGCATATGATCTTCCATATTGCCTCCAACCACCTCCCTCTCCCCATCCCCAACCCAGTGCCCTAACTGTGTATGCCACAATTCCTTGGATCCACTATCAGTTGCAAACTTTTGAGCCCGCTATTGCCTCATGCTCCTTTCCACCTTAAGAAACATTCTAGAAACCCATCTTTGCAACCAAATGTTTAATTATCTCTCCAACACCACCTCATGGCTGCGGGTTCAGTTCTTTCCCTTTCCTTTCTGTGAAGCATCATGGAATACTGCTCATATCAAAACCCTCATTTAAAGTGTTTCTTCATAGAAAGTATGCTGTTGTCAGTTCATATCTCTAGAACCTCTTCAGTATTGGATTTTCTTTTAAAGCTAATATCCAAGAGTTTGGGTTCCAGGCAGACTGGTCAAAAAGGAAAGGTCTGGAATGTTCTTCAGGTTTGGTCTATTTTATAACTGTTGATTACATATTAAGTTTAAACACAACAGCACAGCTATGATCTTACAGTTATATTATTAAAAGTCTCTTCCATAAAATACACCAACTAATGCAAATCAGTCTACTCCACATGCGTCTCTGCACACTGGGGTCTCTAGTGGTGCAGTGATAACATCCCTACCTCAAGTCCCACCCGTTTCACAGCTGTGCAATAACATCTCTGAACAGGCATGATGTGGAGGAGCTGGTATTGGAATGGGGTGGACAAAGTTAAAATGCACACAGCACCAGGTTATAGTCCAACCATTTAATTGGAAGCACTAGCTTTCGGAGCGCTGCTCCTTCATCAGGTGGTTGTGGAGTATAAGATCATAAGACACAGAATTTATAACAAAGGATTAGTGTCATACAGTGATATATTAAACAAACTTGGATTGTTAAGTGTTTCATCTTTTGGAATGCAGGTTTTGGTTCATTAATATGTAAATCCCAGAACTTCTGGGATTTACATATTAATGAACCAAAACCTGCATTCTAAAAGTTGAAAGACTTAACAATCAGGTTTGTTCAATATATCAATGTATGACACTAATCCTTTGCTATAAATTCTGTGTCTTACGAGCTTATACTTCACAACCACCTGATGAAGGAGCAGCGCTCCGAAAGCTAGTGCTTCCAATTAAACCTGTGTTGTGTGATTTTTGTGTGATTTCCAAGTAAACCTGGTGTTGTGTGATTTTTATCTCTGAACAGGTTAGTTGGAAAATATCAGCTTCTCTGCACATGGCTAGCTTCTGTCTAGCTCTCCATTTACTTTTCTTGACTCTATCCACTCTGGAAATGTCAAATAGTAAGGGGAATAGGTTGAAAGTGAGAGGCAGAGATAGACAAGGTACATATTTTTTCGCAGCGGGTGGTAGGTGACTGGAACACACTGCCGGGGAGGTACTGGAAGCAGATAGGATAACAATGTTTGGGAGCCAAGCAAGGAATGGGGAGGTATGGACCATGTGCAGGCAGATGGGATTAGTTTAGAATAGCATCATGGTTGGCACTACATGATGGACTGAAGAGCCTGTTCCTGTCCTGTTCTACGTTCTATGTTCTCTGTATTATGCATGCCCCACTGGACACCAGCTTAATTACATCATCACAAGTTGGCTCCAGCGTCCAAGAGCCCTTAACAACAAAACTCAAACCAATGCTTGTATTGTCCAATCCATTGTGACCCAGATACTTATGAAAATTCTCAATGTGTAAGTTCATTAGTAGAATCTAAATGGCAAGGGGAACTGTGGTGGTCCAATAGCATCTGATTAAGTAAGTAAAATGGTATAATCGCTCTCCTTACATCTATCAGCCAAGGGTTAGTCGGTAACTCTGTGTCAGAATGGTCCCAATTCAAGTCCCACTCTGCTGCATGATTGATCCCAACCAGACTGAGGGAGTGCTGCACTGCCGATGGTACAACTCCCTCTTTTGGAGGAGACCACATTTGCCTTTTCGAATAGCTGCAAAAATTGCCAAACAAGTATCTTTAAGAAAAGCAGATAGATTAGCCACAGCATCTGCGCCAATTTTGATCCCTCAATCAGCATCACAACAGTATTTGATTGCCACTTCCTGCATAGCTAGCTCCCACAAACAGTAAAATAACTGCTGTGTTTTCTAAATTACATCAATGGAATGTCTAAACATACTTCATTGCTAGTAAGGAATGTTATATGATGGAGATGAAAATTGCTATATAAATGCAATGTTTTTTTCTGTATTTATGAAGGATTATGGACAATTCCAGGTGGAAGAAAATTTGGTCCATACACTATTCATTTTTGTCATACCAAAATTCTTCAAAAGCATAAGGTATTTCTTCGGTCAAGCAAGTTCTTTACTCAGTTTAATGATGTTGCACACAACATATGAAGCCTAATTGCTAGCTCACACTGCAGTGATTACAGCACAACACGTTAAAAAAAAACCCATGGGCTATTTTATTTACCAAGTGCACAATGCACCAAGCAGCAAGCTGTTCACACTTCTGAAGAAGCTAAATCAATTGGGCAGGTTTTCAGTAAAATTGAAAATGACCTCTTGTTCTGAAAGCTGCAATGGTACTTGAGTAATCAAGCAGAAAACGAACCCCCTTTTTAAAGAAAAATGAAGAATTTATCAATATACAAAACAAATTGCTTCACTGGCAGGTTAATTTCACTCATGGGAGATATCTCGGAATCATAATAATTTGTAAGTGATTGATTGTAAATAAATATATTTATAATTATCCAATTCAGCGAGATTAGATTTCAGAAGTGCAGGTGGATTGTTCAGAGAGGCAGAGTTGGAATTAAAACCTTGCTTGTGATTATTGGGGTGAATAATGTATTACCAGAGACTCCTATATCAATTGGATTTAGAGGCTCCAAGTTTGCCTTGTTTCAGAGATCTTCACTCAACTCACAATTTCATGCTCAATGAGGATAAATTCCACACACGCAGCATCTGAGATGGATTTCCTCGGCTACAGTGTGACAGCAGCTGGAATTTCTTCACTGTCTCTTGTCAAGCTCCTAGAACTCCCTCCCTAGCAGCACCTCAGGGTATCCCCATACCTGAAGGAATTGGAGCCATTGAAAAAAGTGACTCACCATCACCTGCTACAGGGTAACTAAAGCTGGGTAGTAAATGCCAGTCTAGCCAGTGATGCCCACATTTATGAATGAATTTTTAAATCGCTTACAAGGAGAGGTTGGATCGAAGGGTCTGTTTCCATGCTGTAGATCTCTAGGACTCTATGACTCTACACTTTACAATATCAAAGCCATTCAGGGACTTCTTACCCTATCTACAGTGAAAGATTTTATATGGCTTTCATTTCCACCATTTATGGGGCGGCACAGTGGCTCAGTGGTTAGCACAGCTGCCTCACAGTGTCAGAGACTCAGGTTCGATTCCTGCCTCGGACAACCGTCTATTTGGAGTTTGCACATTCTCCCCGTGTCTGCGTGGGTTTCCTTTGGGTGCTCCGGTTTCCTCCCACAGTCCAAAGCTGTGTAGGTTAGGTGGATTGGCCATGCTAAATTGCCCACAGTGTTAGGTGTAGGGGAATGGGTCTGGGTGGGTTGCTCTTCGGAGGGTCGGTGTGGACTTGTTGGGCCAACGGGCCTGTTTCCACACTGTAGGGAATCTAATCTAATCTAAACTGGGCATAGAGCCCAGGGATGTGCAGGTTAAGTGGATTAACAATGGGAATTGGAGGGGATGGGCGGGTGGAATGCTCTGCAGAAGGTCGGACTGCATGTGCTGAATGGCCTGCTCCCACACTGTAGGGATTCCATGATTTATGGAGATTGGAGAATATCAACAGATTGGAAAGAGTGTTGACATGCTTTACAGGGATGGTTCCAGGGATGAAGAATTTCAATGATCAGGGTAGATTGAAGAAGCTGAGGCTATTCCCCTTGGAGGGAAGGATGCAAAGAGATCTAATAGAAGTTTTCAAACTCATGAGTGAGCCAGATGGATAGGGAGAAACTGTTCCTGTTCAGATGCATTCAATTCTGGTCTCCCTGTTATAGGAAGGATGTTGTGAAACTTGAAAGGGTTCAGAAAAGATTTACAAGGACGTTGGCAGAGTTGGAGGGTTTGAGTTATTGGGGCTGTTTTCTCTGGAGCTTTGGAGGCTGAGGGGTGACCATATAGAGATTTATAAAATCAAAAGGGGCATGGATAGAGTGAATAGACAAAGTCTTTTCTCCAGGGTAGGGGAGCCCAAAACTAGTGGACATAGGCTTAAGGTGAGAGGGGAAACATCTAAAAGGACGTAAGGGACAACTTTCTCGCACAGAGGGTGGTGCATGTATGGAAGAAGCTGCCAGAGAAAGTGATGGTGGCTGGCATCATTTAAAAGGCATCTGAATGAGTATACAAATAGGAAGGGTTTAGAGGGATATGGGCCAAGTGCTGGTAAACAGGACCAGATTAATTTAGGATATTTGTTCGGGATGGATGAGTTGGACCGAAGATCTGTTTCTGTACTGTACATCTTTATGACTCTATAAAAGGACAAGAAGGACATAAATTTAAAATGATATGGAAACAAAAAAGCAAGAGCAAAGTGAAGAAGAACATTTTCACTTACCAAGTAGTCAGAGTGTGGAATGCACGGCCTGGAAATATGGTGAAGGCAGGTTCAATTGAGCATTTCAAGAGGGCATTGGATGATTATAAAAATGTTGCCAGGGGTAGGCCAAACAAGGGGTCATGACCTTAAAACTGGAATGAGAAGGATCTTGTGGCATAGTGGTAGTGTTCCTACCTCTGAGCCAGGAGACCTGGGTTCAAGTACCATCGGCTTCAGAGATGTGTCACATTTATCTTAATTAGAAATATCTAAAATTGGAACTGGGCCTTGGAAACAATTGCCCACACAAAGAGAAGATCTGGGACTCTCCCTTGGAGAGAGCTGCTGGATTAGTGATTAATTGAAAATCTCAAAGCTGAGACTGAACAATTTTATTATTCAGCGAATGTACGGCAGATAGGGAGCAAAGGCAGCTAAACCGAGCTGAAATCCAGATCAGTCACAATTTAGTGGAATGGCCTTGAATGGCCTCCTCCTGACTATATGCTTGGTGGGTCTATTTTCTACCTGGGCATCCATTCAATCAGAAATGAAATGAATTCTGTCCTTGAGATGCATGTAGCTTTAACCATGACAACTGAAATACACATCATCAGTCAATTTTCATCAAGTGCAGACTGGGTTTTGGACGATTGGACAAGCACACATGGGCCACATTGATGTGTGAAAGGAATTAAATCAAGATACCCAACGTGATTGATTGGCATTTACTGGTCAACATTTCACTTGCATTGCAGTGTCTGGATCTGCAGATAATTTGCTTCCTTTTCAATGTGCATTCAGGAATAAGGCAAAGTGAAGTGCAAAGTGAAAAAACAATCTTGATAAAACAGCACTGTCTATATTAAGGAGGGTACCAGAGCGGCCTCTATAACCTAGCTCAGGGAGATCATTGCTAATTGATGTCACGTACAAATTATTCACAAAGTGACTGCTGCCAGCATAACTCAAAGTGCTGAAAGTAAAAAGCAAGCTCTTTGAGTTTGACTTTGTTTGATTTCGGCTGTGATTCCTGAACTGGAGTGCACACTTTGAGATTTAACAAGACTCTAGAGAGGACAGAAATTGAACAAAACCTGTTTCTATGCAGAAAGGAATGGGGAAAAGCAGGACACAACATCAATTGAGTTAATCTCTTCAAAGAGGAATTAGGTAAATCTCATAACCATTACAGCAGAAAGGAGGCCATTTGGTCCATTGTGTCTGCACCGGCTCCCAGACTCAACGTTTCAGTCAATGCTTTCTCCCCTCTACCCTACACATTGTAATAACAAATTAGTTCTGTTCTGAAAGCCATGACTGAACCCACCTCTCGCACAACCTCAGGCAGCACCTGTAAAGCATGTATCTTTTTATTTTTCCATATTTTTTGCTGGTACACTGATATTGGAAAATAGCTGTTTTAAGATCAAGAATTGATCCTTCTTCTTTAAGAAACAGTTACCTGACACTCACTGGAGGTATTGTTTACACAGCTGTTCACTCAAGCAGCAGAGGAAGCCTCAATAATGATAAGCCAGAGTTGTGGGTGAATACAAATGAAACTTCAAATGCAAACAAATAGCTGATTCGTCAATAGGCTCGCCATCATTTATTAATACATCGGCCTTCTGTCTGCCCATAACTATGTGATTGGCTCCCACATAGCTGATCAGCTTTGAGGTGTGAAACAAACACAGAGCATGTTGGAGAAACTCAGCAGGTCTGGCAGCATCCACGGAGAGAGAAACAGACAAAGTTTTGAGTTTGATATGACTTCTTCAGAAGAGATATACTGGACTTGAAATGTCAATTCTGTTCCTCTTTCCACAGATGCTGTCAGAGCTGCCGAGTTTCTCCACCCTTATATTTATTTGTTTCAGATTTCCAGCATCCAAAATATTACACGGTTATGTTAGCTTCATGGCATAAATGTTTGACAGAGACTATCAGACCTCTGGAGGAGATGGAGCTATTCCAACTTTATAGTAGAATAAGTGGCATACTGAATTCTCCACAGGAAGGTATGACTGCAGTAGAGCTGGGGAAGGGATTACAGGTGATTGAGCTCCGATAAAACTCCAAAGTCTTCTCAATGGCAATGGGTGATCAGGATGTAGTGGAGGTGGTGGTATAGCTGTAATTTCACTGGATAAGAATCCAAGATCCTGGGCCAATGTTCTGAGCATGATGTCAGAGAGTAGCATTTGGAATCAATTTTTAAAAACTGAATCAAGAACTTAGCTTAATAATGACCACGTAACTACTGTTTGCCTCCCTAATGTCCTTTAGGGAAGGAAATCTTCCATCCACATCTGGTCTGGCCTACATGTTAACTTCAGAAGCACAGTGATGTGCCTTTGGACAATGAGGGGTGGAAAATAAATGTTGGTCTAGACAATGGTGCCTACATCCTAGAAACATTTTTTTAAAAAAGCACCATTATTCAGGACATCAAATCCACTGGAGTCAAATCTATGTTAGGGTAAGGTTCAAGGAAGGACAGATTGGTTGCAGTCTGCTGAATCACAAGCACGATGGAGATAAACTCACAGGAATGTCAGGGATTCTGAGCTTACTGGTCAAATTGGAGGGCAATACCAAACTAGGAGGCTGGCTGCTCATGTGGAGGAAGCCTGAGAAGACATAACACAAGAACTGGTGACATAAAAGGGATGTGAGCAGCTAAGCAGAGATCTAGCTGATGTTTTGTAGACTGGCAGTTTCACGTTGCCAATAACTAGGGAGCAAACTAATAAATAGGACATTGAGTCATGGAGATGTATAGCACAGAAACAGACCCTTCAGTCCAATTTGTCTATGCTTACCAGATATCCCAACCCAATCTAGTCCCAGCACCCAGTCCAAACCCTCCAAACCCTTCCTATTCATATACCCATCCAGATGCCTCTTAAATGTTGCAATCGCATGAGCCTCCGCCACTTCCTCTGGCAGCTCATTCCATACACGTACCACCCTGTGCATGAAAAAGTTGCCCCTTAGGTCTCTTTCATTTCTTTCCCCTCACACCTTAAACCTATGCCCTCTAGTTCTGGACTCCCCCACCCCAGGTAAAAGACTTTGTCTATTTATTCTATCCATGCACCTCATGATTTTATAAACCTCTATAAGGTCACCCCTCAGCCTCCGACACTCCAGGAAAAACAGCCCCAGCCTGTTCAGCCTCTCCCTGTAGCTCATATCCTCCAACCCTGGCAACATCCTTGTAAATCTTTTCTGAACCCTTTCAGGTTTCACAACATCCTTCCTATCGGAAGGAGACCAGATTTGTACTCAATATTCCAAAAGTGGCCTAATCAATGTCTTGTACAGCTGCAACATGACCTGCTGAACAAAATGAACTGAACACAGGAAGCCAGGTTAAAAGCTGCATCTGCTCTGACTCCCATTCTCCTCTGCCGCATGGTAGCTCAGTGGTTTGCACTGCTGCCTCACATTGCCAGGGATCTGGGTTCAATTCCCACCTCGGGCGACTCTCTGTGTGCAGTTTGCACATTCTCCCTGTGTCTGCGTGGGTTTCCTCCAGGTGCTCTGGTTTCCTCCCACAATCCAAAGATGTGCAGGTCACGTGAATTGGCCTTGCCAAATTGCCCATAGTGTTAGGTGCATTGGTAAAGGGTATATATAGGGTAGGGGAATGGGTGGGTTGCTCTTCAGAGGGTCAGTGTCGACTTGTTGGGCCGAAGAGCCTGTTTCCATACTGTAGGGAATCTAAACCTCTCCTACCCTAGAGCCTGGGCACTGCACAACACATGGGGGAGCTGAATTCTTTCTATCTTGAAAGAAGAAGACTTCCCAAAGAGTTATACTACAAAGGTGAAGAATAAAACATAACACTAAACAAAACTGTTGATTGGCAAAGGACAATAAATGGCAGCGTTAAAAGCAATGAAAAGCAAGTTTCAGATGACATGCGGGATTTCTTGGAAAAACCCTGGAATCGCTTAAGGACCGATTACACGTTGGGATGGGAAGACTACGGGTGATTTCAGCACAAGTGAGCCAAGAAAATCTCAATGATCATTCTCTCAGCCGCCCACTTTGCAAACAAATCCTTCCTATTTTGTTCCTTCCTTGTGGAGCAGAAATATAGGCAGACATCCATTTTACTATAAGGAAGATAGAGAGCATTTGGGAGTCTTCCATGAAGGATCCCCCCCTGAAATGTTTTATTCTAAAACCCCATGACTGTGCCACGTTCTGTTAGAATAATGAAAGGAATTACACTTAGTAAATATTCAGCAACTGAAATTTTGTAATCAGCTTTTCATTACATGCTGCATTTATTCCCTGTTTCAAATGATGCTTGTAAGAAGTGTTTAAATAATGTAATGTTTGCAAAGGAAAATGCAAAGCTGGCCATTCTTTCGGTAGGAAGCATGAATAATTAATTGCACAGTACTCAGCTGAAATTTCTGTAATCAAACTGTTGTTTGGAACAATCAAAATTTGGTAATGAATATTAATTAATGAAACAATCTGCAAATATTGCAAATGTAATTGCCAATTGACTAATCATTAATCGTTGCCTCCTTTGTGACGTCACACATATAGCGAAATTTGTGACTACACACAAGATCCGTTTGAAATCCAAGCAATTTAAACCAGACTGAGAAACAAAATAGCTGTCTTACTGAGGAAGTTATTATTTCTGTATATTTGAACTGAAAGCCTTCAAAGTTAAGCAATTGGTTGAACAGGACAGAATGGATAACGAGCTATTCAGGGACAGCTGCCTGAAGGAGCTGGGGGTCGTGTAGTGCAGTGGTAGTGTCCCTACCTCTGGGCCAGAGGGCTGGGCTCAAGTTCCTCCTGCTTTAGAGCTGTGTAATAACATGTTGGTTAGACTTGTCTATAATGGGCCTCATCCATGTTGGTCTGAAAGTGCCTGATCTCATCTGATCCTGGAAGCTTTGCAGACTGAAGGGACAGGATTTGAGTCAGGATCAAATGGGGATCACGATTCCCCACTAAGTTAGAAATACTCACCCAGCAGTGATCTTTCAAATTGGCTAAATGGTGGCTTTCCAGCCGATGAGGACATAGTGGATTGATTCTCAAAACTGTGGGCCCGCATGATGCCCACCATCTAGCTGAGAAGGAACACCTTATTTCCTTGTGAGAGTGACACCCACTCCTCTTAGCAGCTTTTCAAATATTTAAAATGTTTCTCTTTCAGCTTTCAGGCCACTTTGGTGGAGAGAAGGCCCATGTGACCATAGCTGTGTCCAGGAAGATTTGGTATGAGTCTCTCAGTGGGAACACTGCCTCCCTGCTGCCCTTCTCCAAACTATCAGGAGCCCAAGAGTTGACTGGAAGATTCTGCTACCATAACAAAAAAAACACTTATCTGGTGATTGTCATGTTGTTTGTGGGAGCGTTCTGTGCAACTTGGCTGGCACATTCCCCAGGTTACAATTGCATAGGTTGTAAAGTGCTTTTACAGATGTACTCAGGTTGTGAAAGGTGCTACGCAAATGCAAGTCCTTTTTTTTGTCTTTTCTCTCTGTACCCCTCTGTTAACTCTAGTTCACCCAGAGGTCTATGGCCTGCTTCCTGACTCACACTGAGACCATGATTCTCCAATTTGGAATCTAAATGTGGGAGCGAATGTATTCACTGGCTCACCACTGAGAAAGTGCGCCAGATTGACTCCTTTTAAAGAGCTTCTGGATTAGTGGTGCTGGAAGAGCACAGCAGTTCAGGCAGCATCCGAGGAGCAGTAAAATCGACGTTTCGGGCAAAAACCCTTCATCAGGAATAAAGGCAGACAGCCTGAAGGGTGGAAAGATAAGCTAGAGGAGGGTGGGGCTGGGGAGAAAGTAGCATAGACTACAATAGGTGAGTGGGGGAGAGGATGAAGGTGATTGGTCGGGGGCGGGGGGAGGGTGGATTGGATAGGTGGAAAAAAAGATAGGCAGGTAGGACAAGTCATGGGGACAGTGTTGAGCTGGAAGTTTGGAACTAGGGTGAGGTGGAGGAAGGGGAAAAATATACTTAAAAAGAAAGTGGGAAAATTCCATACTAGAAATATGATTTTATATGTTAGTTATGTCTTAAATGCCCTTGTTGTACAGTACATGAAATTACAAGAAAATGCCGTGACCTTTATCCAAAGCCAACTTCTACAGTTTCTAAAGCTAATCTTTACAGTGAATTAAGATATTCATCAGTAATGATTAGTCATTAATGCCCATTATCATTGATGGTTAAGTGATGACTCAGCTGTGAAAATATTTACTTTTTTAAAAAATGTCAGAAACATTGCACAATTAATTCAATGTTGCAAGGGTTTTGCCAAAACTCAAATTTCCATGGCAGAGACAAGCAAACAGAACAAGTTTCTGGTAAAGAAACTCCTTGCTGATGAGCCACTCGCACCAACATGTCCATTATCAATTTGGGGGAGCACAGAACATCAGTGTAAATGCCAAAGCTGAAGCATTTGTTATCAAATTCAACCAGAAGAACTGACAGCACAATTCAATCAGTCTTACCCTAAGTTTCACAGCTAACCTTTAGACAACTGAATTCATTTCACGACATACAAAATGCCTGAAAACACAAGATACAACAAAGGCTCTGAGCCCCGACAAGTTTCTGGCAACAATACTGAAGACTTGTACTCCAAAATTAGCGACAGTCCGAGGCAAGCTATTTAATACATCTACAGCATACATCCAACAACATGTAACATTGCAACAGTTACATTGCAGCCTAGAGGAGAAACACCATTAATATTTGGAAATGAGCAGACAAGATTTTACTGGCTTTTCCTATCTGACTAACTCACGTTCATCTGGACTCTTTCGAGACAACTCAGTTCTTGATTTTATTGCAGCCCTGGTCAAAATGCTGAAAACATGAGCTCAAGTGAGAAAGATTGCTTTCAACTCTTGACCCTGTGTATCATCAAAAAGCCTTCATCAAATTGAGATTGAGGGGAAACTTTTCACTGGTCAGGGTCTGTCATTACAGATTATGAGCTGAACCTTACATTTTTTGACTAAGGTTAAGTTGTTTTGAGTTTTCTGGAGGGAGTTATGCGACATGGCCTAACAAGATTTCTCACTGTAATTTACCAAATTTGCTGCATTAACTACCTTCCCCATTACTATAAAATTCTTCAGCAAGTGTCTTCACATTGTATGCACTATGCCAACAATGTGCACCGTTTACAATGATTTGGAGATGCCGGTGTTGGACTGGGGTGGACAAAGTTAAAAATCACACAACACCAGGTTATAGTCCAACAGGTTTAATTGGAAGCATACTAGCTTTCGGAGTGATGCAGGCTTGAAACTTCTGCTACCAAGATTAAAAAGCACAGCAGGTTTATGAGAACACCATCTTTTGCATATTCCCCTCTGAGCGACTTATGATTTTGTGTTGAAACTGTTGCAAAATCTCACTGTTGTAAAATCAAAACCCTGGATCTCTCTCCCTAATAACACTGAGGGCTTACCTACCACATAGACCACAACAACGTGAGAAGGTTCCTCCTTGTCAAGCCTGGTTCAGAATGTTTTATACATGTTAGCAACACACACAATCCATGAACAAAGAACAATAGAATCCCAGTGCTAAAATAATATCTGTAATTGTCAACTGTAATTACAACAGTACTATGCAGTTTATTCGCGACCATTATCATAACATAACTTCATGAGAAGGTTTGGTATGCTTTTTGTTTTCTACAGCTTAACAAAGAGAAAAACTGCATAACGTATTATTATGATCAGATGAGGAGACATGATCAGTTCCCTTCTATTAACCCACTTTTATTTGATCATAACAAGTTATCTTATTTCTTTTTGAGCTATCATGCTTAAATTAAAATGCAATTACTAAGACATTTGACATTTGACAATTGCATTTAACAAGGTCCTTCATGGTAGGCCGGCCCTGAAGATTAAGTCACATGGGATCCACAGTAAGTTGGATACAAAATTTATTTGCTCATAGAAGATGGAGGGTAGTTGTGCAAGGGTGTTTTTCTGACCAGAGATCTGTGACCAAGGTGTACCCAAGGATCCTGTGCTGAGACCTTTGTTGCCTGGAACATATAAATGATTTTGATGTAGATGTAGGTGGCCTGATTAGTAAGTTTGCAGTTGGCACAAAGTTTGGTCAAGTTCTGGATATTGAGGAAGGTTATCAAAGGATCCAGCAGGATATAAATCAGTTGGAAAGTTGGACAGAGAAATGGCAGATGGAGTTTAATCTGAACAAGTTGGGATGATGCAGGACCATGAGGAGCATTTGATATATTGAGGAATCTTGGCGTGCAATGTCCATAGCATCCTGAAAGTGGCAACACAAGTAGATAAGGTGGCAAAGAAGGCATATGGCATGCCTGCCTTCACCAGTTAGGGTAATGAATGTGAAAGTTGGCACAACATGTCACAGCTGCATAAGACTTTAGGTAAACCACATTTAGAGTATTACATGCATTTTTTGTCATTACCCTAAAGGAAAGATGTGGAAACTTTGTAGATAATGCAAAAGTAGGTTACCAGGGTGTTGCTTTGATTAGAATGACTTAGCTAGAAGGAGAGATTAGACAAGCTTGCATTGTTTTTGCTGGAGCATTGGGGCTCATGGATGAACTGATAGTATACAAAAATTATGATGGGCATGGATCGAGTAGATAGTTTGAGTATTTTACCCCGGGTGGCAATGTCAAATCCTAGGGGGCATAACTTTAAGGTAAAAAGGTGAAAGTTTAAAGGAGATATGTGTGGCGAAAATTTTGCACAGAAGGTGGTAGATGCTTGGAACGCACTATCAGGAGAGATGGTAGAAGCAAATATGATAGCAATGTTTAGGAGCCATTTAGACAAACCCATGAACAAACGGGGTATAAAGGGATATAGGCCATGTCCTGGCAGATGGGATTAGTTTAGAATGGCATCATGGTCAGCACAGCAATGGTGGACTAAAGAGCCTGTTCCTCTGCTGTACTGTTCTATGTTCTAATCAGTTTAAAATGAACTAGCCGAAAATGCAAGGTTTCTTGGTGAAAGGAAAATGAAATCTATTACTCACAATCCCTCCAATCAAAATAGTAAAAACATTATGTGATACGCACACAAAAACACAGATAATATGTTTAAAAGGGTTACGGTGTCTATTACAGACAGGAAGGTAAAATAAATAGCATTTTAAAGTTCTTGAATTATGAGAGTGAAACTTGACACCACAATTGTTTTGCTGTTGTCTTGTTTCCTCAACAGTGACAGAGTTTGCAGACGTCCTTGAGATCTCAATGAATGGCTGTTTTTCCAAGTTGCTTTTTCATTGGACACTGGTTCCTGAGCTGGAGACAGACAGGGAGAGAGGAACTTGTAACGTCATTGCTGTTATTTCTTTCCTTCTCTGCCTTTTTTACTTCAAACTAGTTCTTTGATATCGGTCCATTTATGTTTTCCTGAATCTGTTCCATGGATCAGTGGTGCTGGAAGAGCACAGCAATTCAGGCAGCATCCGAGGACAGGCAAAATCGACGTTTCGGGCAAAAGCCCTTCATCAGGAATAAAGGCAGAGAGCCTGAAACGTGGAGAGAAAAGCTAGAGGAGGGTGGAGGTGGGGATGGGCTTGAAAACGGAGTCCCACCTCATCAAAAATATCCTGGGTCCAAAACACCATTGATCGAGTCTGATCCAACAGCAATAAGGCAGTCTTTATCTTTTAGATTCTCACAGAGTTGGAAGAAATGGTAACAGCCCCGACTCTGATAGGCCCGAGTTTGGTTCAAATAGAAGTCTCAGCCAAGACAAACCCAGTGGTTAGCTTGCCCTAGGTTCCCAGTTCTCTCAACTGCTGGGAAACCAGAGAATCGGGTCAATGGGAAGTTGAGGCCTTAAAGTGGAGATGTTTGAACCATAAACGCCCTCATTGTTGACAAATCCAGAAAGTTCTCAATGGACATTCTCATACAAAACGTGGTGAGGAGGCCGGTGCTTATCCAGAGCTAACTTGCCCATTGTCCCTTCTTGCATTGGAGTTGAGAGGAATGAGAGGTGATCTTATTACTCCATACAAGATTCACAGGGGACTTAACAGGATAAGTGTGAGGAGGACCATTTCCATTGTGGGAAGTCTATGTCTGGAGGATATAATCTTATAAAAAGGGGTCGCAGTTTTAATACTGATATGTGGAGGAATTTCATCTCTTAGAGGGTAGTGAATCTGTGGAATTCTTTACCACAGGTGGCTGTTGAGGCTGGGTCATTAAGCATGTTTCAGGTTGAGATAGACAGATCTTTAATCAGTAAAGAGGATCAAGGTTTATGGGGAAATGGCAGGAAAATGGAGTTGAGGATTATCAGATCAGCCATGATCTCATTGAATGGTGGAGCAGTCTCACTGGGCCAAATGGCCTACTCCTTGGTCCTACAGTCTTCTTCATCATCTCCAGGAAAGGGAAGAGAATGCCTGAAGTCTCAGTTCATCATTTAGCCCTGTGCTCCCTGACTGCTATTGGGTCTAGCATTACCACCAATTCCATCCCTTAGCCTGGCTGCTGCCTGAGCCTCTCAACCCTGGCATCATACTTGACCCTGAGCTTCCAAAACCAGATGTGCCCCATTACCTATACATCCATCTACATAACACTGATGGCCGCCAGCTTCTATTTCAGCCCAACCATCTTGAAACCGGGACTTATGCTGTTCTCACCCAGTCAGGACTATTGAAAAGCACTTCAGTTTGACCTTTCATCCTGCAGTCTCCGTAATCTTGAGCTTATCTAAACCTCTACTAACCTGCACCAAGGTGTGTCCACTCATTATTCCCATGCTTGCTAGCCTGTCCAAATTAAATTCTCAGATTTACTTTCTAATTCCTTGTGGCCTTCTTTCCCCCATCATTGTCAGCTCCTAACAACCGTTTGAGATAGCAGCAATTACCTCCCCTGAAGTAGGGTCCTGGTCTAATGTCACATCTGAGAGGTGGCACCTCTGACAGTGCTGCACTCATGTTAAACTGTACTGAAGTGTCAATGAGAATTTTGACAAGGTCTTGGCTGGGACCTGAATACAAAATCTTCCAAGTGAGAGGCACAAGTGTTTACTCCCTGTGCCACATTGTCACTGTGTGGCTGCACTTGGTTGTTATTTAAGATCGGTTGAAACTGCTGTCTCAGTCCAGAGCATCTGAATGAAGAGCAGTGCTTACACCTTAAGTTTTGATTATTATTCCCGAATTGATGACTTAAGCTATTTACTGTCTTTGACCTATCTTGGTATTGTGTTTTCTCTCCTGTCTCATTGATTATGTAATTACTGTCTCATACCTCATCGACTATGTAATTAGCATCCTTTACTGCATTGATTGTGCCATTTGCTGGCTTTATCCAGGAGATACGAACCGTGCAATTGGATTTTCACAGCGAAGTGCATTGAATGGAATGGAATGGATGGGGAAAGGAGTTAACCTCACCTGGTTTTTAATGCAGTGAGAGTTGAAGAGATGTAGGCTTAACACTGTGTTTATCTCATGGGACTGAGGAGGGTCATCAGTGGCAATAAAGAGCCCAACTCCAGGGCTGTTGGAGACCACCCACACTGGGTGCTATCCAGACTGGTGGCAAACTGCCAACAATGCCAAGACAAAGAGTAACTACCCTGCAGCACTGTCATAATGATTACACCTAGCACCACTAGTGGCCAATGGTCTTCTTACCCCAAGTAGGGAGAAGGTCATTGTGGAAATTTTATCCTCATCCACCCGATGGTTCCCAACCTGGCTCCTGGAAGGGTGATCAGGAAAGGGATACCATTGCAAGGCCATGCCCAGCAAAAATACCCCTCAGAGTGTGGCAGAAATATTCACTGCGCATGAACTACCCCATCAGGGTAAATATCACAAAGCAGGGCTCATGAACTGGAATCCACTTCAACAAGAGGGAGCACCCTGGATTTTTCAAAAGATTGCTTAAGTACAGGGTATGGGCATCACCATTCAGACCAGCATTTATTGCCCGTCCCTAAATGCCCAGAGGGCAGATAACAGTCAACTACATTGCTGGGGTCTGGAGTCACATGTGGACCTGACCAGATAAGCACAGCAGTTTCCCTACTGAAAGGACATTAGTGAATCAGATGGGTTTTTCTGACAATCCAAAATGGATTCCATGGTCATCATTAGTCTCTTAATTCTAGATTTCGTTACTGAATTTGAATTCCACCAATTGCCACCTAGGAATGTGAACCCAGGTCCGTAGAACATTACCCAGTTCTTTGGATAATATCAGTAGACCATCAGATGGAGGGCAGCAGGATAATAATATAGCAACACAGAAAGTAAGCCATTCAGCCCTTGAGTCTGCTCCCACATTCATGACTGATCATTGAACTCAATCCCCTGTTCCTGCTTTCTCCACATACCCTTTGATCTCTTTAGCCGTGCAAATGATAGCTAACTCCTCCTTGGAAACTTTCAATGTTAGGCCTCAAACACTTTCTGCGCCAGAGAATTGCACAGGCCCACCACTCTCCTCATCAGAATCCTAAATGGCCTACCCATGTGACCCCGGTTCTGGATTTTATAGTCATTTGGAACATCCTTCCTAGTCGTGTTGGAATTTTAAAGGTTACTATGCAACACAATTCCCCCTCACCCAATTCTTCAAAATTCCAGTGAATATAGTCCCAACTGAGCCAATCTCTCTTCACATGTCAATCCTGCCATCCCAGGAATCAGTCTGGTAAACCCTTGTGACACTCCTTCCACAACCAGAACATCCTTTGTAGGGTCAACCCTCCAATTCTGTAGCCCTATTCCAAACCAAATGAATCAATGGAAAATCCAGAGGCACATGCCTCAGCTGGGCCCACATTCTCTCCAAAGTGCCAACCCCATCGGGTGAGGCTCCATAACCTGAGGATAACTGTAACACATAAACCATCCTTCATCGTTTTTACTGAACTGAGCTGCCTCCCTGGCAGCTGAAAGAGAGATAAATCAATCCACACAAATCACGACTGACAATTAATCTATCTAAATTTTACATAATATATTTCCTGTTAGCGCTGCTCATTGTTAACCATCTGTTCCTGATTGTTTTGACAGGCTTGTTAAATACTTCATTTTAATGGTCGACTGAACAACACCCAGAGCTAGGCCTCCTGATGCCAGCTCAGAGAAGAGATTATTCCTTCACACAGACTGTACAGCCCTGTGCAGAGCACCAGGTTTGGAAATCAGGGAGAGGGAGTGCATTTTAGAGCACATCGCCTCATCTTCAGACCAAAATTGTATGGACGTGTCATCTATTGGCCATGTCAGAAATTTATTTGCATCCCTCAACCCCAGGAAGGTTTTGAAATCAGTCCGTAACCACT
The DNA here is from genome assembly GCF_004010195.1 of Chiloscyllium plagiosum. Taxonomy (NCBI): domain Eukaryota; kingdom Metazoa; phylum Chordata; class Chondrichthyes; order Orectolobiformes; family Hemiscylliidae; genus Chiloscyllium; species Chiloscyllium plagiosum. The sequence continues at coordinate 42,593,661 of NC_057732.1, read as the reverse complement.
TTCACCTCAAAGTCAGAAAGGTCACTGTACTTGTATTTGAAGAGGAATGATGCAGATAGATTTAAAGAGGGCTTCTCATTTATTTTGACAGAGGAGAATAGCTATTACAAAAAAGCTGTGACACTCCTGACATGACCATTCTACATTCAAAAAAAAATCCGCAAGCAATTTTAGCCAAGCGTGGTTTGACCGAAAGAGCTCCTTTAAATGCCCAGCATAATTCTTTTTCCTTTTTATTTTAATCGGACAAGCTATAAACCATCTCTGGGGCAGGTGGGGCTTGAACCCAGACATTCTGGGACAGAGGGAGGGATAATACCACAGGCACCACAAGACCCCCATGTCCAACATAATGAATGAACCCATATCTGTCTTCCCCTTCCTCCCCCACTAGAGACACCAAAAGCCTACATTGCCATCAGATGTCCTTAATGAATATGGTCCATGGACAAGCAGCAAATACATTTCTACAGCAACCACCTGGAGAATTTCAACAATTTCCACTAGAGATTTCCAAAGATCAAGGATATTTCCTTTGCTGGCTCTAAAGGTTTTCAGCAAACCCATTGTAATTCTCACATTTGTTCGGCAAAACAAAGTCAAAAATCACACAACACCAGGTTATAGTCCAACAGGTTTAATTAGAAACACTAGCTTTCGGAGCGCTGTTCATTCATCAGATGGTTGTGGCACCTGATGAAGGAGCAGCGCTCTGAAAGCTGGTGTTTCCAATTATACCTGTTGGACTATAACCTGGTGTTGTGTGATTTTTAACTTTGTACACCCCAGTCCAACAGCGGCATCTCCAAATCATGAGAATTACAGTCATATAACTGCTCAATAATTGGAGTAATTGTGAAAATAACCTCCTCAAAAATAGAATGGCTTGGAATTGGACACAGGATCGGGACTGCTAGACCTTTATTAGACAATGGTATTGGAGGATCAGAACCCAATAAAGTTAAGATATGGATTAAATATGGCCAACTTGAATGTCGGGACAGACTCGAGGGTCTGAATGATCTATTCCTGTTCCAGTGTTCTGAGAAGGAAATGTCACAGTCAAACAATGCACTCATGTAACATCAACATTTTTTTTTAGATTACTTACAGTGTGGAAACAGGCCCTTCGGCCCAACAAACCCAACAAGTCCACACCGACCCGCCGAAGCGAAACCCACCCATACCCCTACATTTACTCCTTACCTAACACTACGGGCAATTTAGCATGGCCAATTCACCTGACCTGCATATCTTTGGACTATGGGAGGAAACCGGAGCACCCGGAGGAAACCCACGCAGACACGGGGAGAACGTGCAAACTCCACACAGTCAGTCGCCTGAGGCGGGAATTGAACCCGGGTCTCTGGCGCTGTGAGGCAGCAGTGCTAACCACTGTGCCACCGTGCCACTGAAAATTCTTCTCATCCATAGCTCAAGAACTTGATGGCAACTCAGAGTAAGAGACGACATAGAATAGTACAGCACAGAAACAGATCCTTCAGCCTACCATGTCTGTGTCAGCAATGATGCTATTCTAAACTAATCCCATCTGCCTGCACACAGTCTGCATTTCTCTATTCCCTGCTTGCTCACATGTCTGTCTAAATACCTCTTAATGAGAAAGGACTGCAGATGCTGAAGATCAGAGTTGAGATTGTAGTACTGGAAAAGCACAGCAGATCAGGCAGCATCCAAGGAGCAGGAGAATTGACATTTCGGACATAAGCAGTTCCAAGATGAAGGTCTTATGCCCGAAATGTTGATTCTCCTGCTCCCCGGGTGCTCCCTGACCTGCTGTGCTTTTATAGTATCGCACTCTCGACTCGAAATACCTCTTGAACTTGCTATCATTTCTGCTTCTGTCATGCCCCTGGCATTAGGTTTCAGGCATCTACCACCCTTTGTGTAAAAAAAATTGGCATCCTTCAGCTCCTTTAAATTTTCCACCTCTCACTTTAACCAAATGCCCCCTAATATTTGACATTTCCACCCTGGGAAAAAGACTTCAATTATCCACCCTATCCATGACTCTCAATTTTACACACTTTTGGTACCCCTCAACCTCTGACACTCTCGTGAAAACAATCCAAGTTTGTCCAATCTCTTCTTCTAACTAATACACACCAAACCAGGCAACAGCTGAAAATGTGTTGCTGGAAAAGCGCAGCAGGTCAGGCAGCATCCAAGGAACAGGAGAATCAACGTTTCGGGCATGAGCCCTTCTTCAGGACCAAACCAGGCAACACCCTAGTCAACATCTTTTACACTCTCTCCAAAGCCTCCACCATACTTCCTGCAGTGTGGTGACCAGAAATGCACACCCTACTCCAATTGTGACCTAACTAAAGTTAGATATATACAAAGTTTTATACATAGTTTTTTTTTATTTTTGTGGAGTTACAAACTGAAACGGACGTTGGACTTATACAATTGAAATGTTTTCCAACTTGAAAATCAAGTGTTGCATATTGCTGTGCTGTGCAATACAACATTGCTTTGTGGAAGCAGTAAGATGGAGAATTCAAGACTGAGTGACACTGAGAATCTTTCAACCTGATGGAAATTCTGCTTGACAACAGCCCTCTGATTGGCTGAGCTGCAGAGTGTTAAGAAGCTGTAAGTGACAAGAGCAGCAGGGTGAAGAAACATCCAGAGTTTGCCGACAGAAAGCATCCATCCTGCTCCCCCCCCCCACCTCTCTCTCTCTCTCTATCTCTCTCCCCATGTGGGGAGAAGCCAAGTAATCTAAGAAACCTTAAAAGAAATAATTCACACAAGACCCAAATTCACTTGATTAATGCTGAATTAAAAGGCTACTGTCAATGTATAGACAGCACCATGTCATCAGTGCAAAAATCAAAAATACCATAAGAAAAATAACTTTCCACCTCAGACTTTTGATTTTTAACGTTTTGCTTACTATATTTCTTTTTGCACCAATGATATTCATGGTAAAATGTTTGTCTTTTGTCTGTCTTAGAGATGATTTATACATTTGGGGGTTTGAAGGGATATAATTTAAGTTGCATGGATTAAAAACCCTTTCTTTTCACTGCTCTCATTAAAGTTGTGTGTCACAATAAACAGAAGTTTTGTTTAAACTGTCCTGAGTGGCAGTCACTCAGGTAAATTGGTAATGTGATGGTCTCATTGGGATTTTATACATGTTATGATGGCTTGGGGAACTGAGGGGAACAATGATCAGCACACGCTTTCTAGTTAAGTTGTGACATCAGCATATTCCACATGCCTTGCCATTTATTTACCCTTGATTTGCATTGAACGCTGTATAACTTCAATGCATTGTTTCTCAGGAACTTTTATGCATTCGTTCATAGGCTTTGGGCATCACTAACTTGGTCAGCATTTATTCCTATTCCTAATTGCCAGATGGTAGTTAGGAGTCAAACATATTGTTGTGCGTCTGAAGTCACATGTAAACCAGATACAGTAAGGTCGACAGACCTCCTTCCCTATAAGACATTAGAAAGCAAGAATTTTCTTTTAATCCCAAACAGCAGTGCATACACAATCATCATTAAGTTAATATTTCCCTTAATTCCATTGTGTTACTGAATTCAAATTTCTCAACTGAAAAGAGGGTCTGTTTCCATGCAGTACATCTCTGACTCTATGGTTTATCAAAGTTTCTTGGAAACAAAAGAATAAACTCACTTTTCAATGCCTGAAGACTTGTCAAAGGGCTTTACGCCAATGAGGTAGTTTTGTGGTGACAGCACTGTTTTGTTGCAGGAATCACAGCAGCAAATAGCATGCAGCAAGCCTGCACAGCAGTGAAGTGATAATGATAGATAAAACTGCATTTATGGCCAGCATCATCATGAATTTGAGAATCACACATGGACATGTATAAAGTTAGTGTGATGATTTTCAACTCTCATCCAGCATCAACCAATCATCTCATCCTAGACCTTTATGCAGAAATTCCTAAATACTTCGCATTGTTTTAGGGAATCCAGTCAACCCGAATAAATGTGCATTGCTCAGAGGATTTGTAAGGTAAAAGCTCTTACAAAGAAGCCACAAAGACCCAGCCCCATCCCTCTACCCTGTCCCTGTAAATCTTACATTTCCCACAGCTAATCTATCTAACCTGCACATCCCTGGACACTATGGCAATTCAGAACAGCCAATCCATCGAACTTGCACATCTTTGGACTGTCAGAGGGAACCAGAGCACCTGGAGGAAAGTAACAAAGGAGAAATAACCGAGTCCTATGGGCGCAGAGGGATCGTCATTTTAAATGGCAGCACCCAATCTCCTTCATTGGGAGTACATACTTCAGACAGATTATCTGATCATTGTTTGTTATTACAGAATTCGAATATTGCTGAAAGAAAAATGACATATTTGTTGAAACTTTATATCTTTCACAGGCCAGTATATAAATAATACGAATGTAAAGGGAGACGGCTTTAATACTGTATGGGAGGAGAATGCTAATTAGTGGGCAAGTGAAATCTGATAATGAGCCATTGCCATGGAGAAGGCACCAATTAGATGATGATTGACAGTTAAATGCCAAGCTTTGTATGTGGGCTGTATTTCAGAAATACTGGAAGATCATATTAACAGCATATCCTTTTGGATGTTCATAATGTTATGAAGATGTGGGCGTACTGTACCTTTAAGGGGTAGCTGGTTGCCTGGAAATGACAAAACAGATTTGAATTAGGCCAATCAGTTTAAATTATACCCTGAAAAAATACCAAATTCCAATCAGGTTTGAATTGAGTATATTGACAATCTTAAAAGCCAATGACACAATCCAATGCTTTGGGGTACAAGACCAGGGAAAATTGAACAGTTGGGAGGAGAACTGCCACAAGACCAATAGGTGTAGACTACTAGTCAAAACACTCTGAGAGGTACCTGTCTAGAGAAGAGTTTGCACAGAGAAAAACCTCAACATTGCCCTGGGGAGCCAATCTACCAATGAAGATAAAGAGAAGGTTTGACCATTGGTTGCTTTTAAAATTTGAATTTTATTGCAAATCTTAATTGGGAGTTTTATTGGATGAGTATTATAGAAGGGAAGGTAAAAGATAGGTTAGAGGAAGGCATTGTAAATAGTTGTTCATTAATTATTCTCTGTTCTTACTTTAAGAAATAAAGTTGTTAACCTTCACTTTAAATAGTCCTTGGCCACTCAAAATTTTACAGATCACTGCACGGAATAAATCTTTTCTGTGTTGCTGGTTTTAAATTAAGCAGGAGGGTTTATCCCGTGTTGTAACAATAATAGGTAAGTTATTGATTGTAAACAGCCAGCTGATGCTTGCAAACCTCAAATTACAGTGGCCATATTAGATGTTATTTTAAAATGGCCAACATTTGAGAAATTATCCAGTACATGTAGAAAAGTAGCTGAAGAGTGATCTAGAATTATCAGTCAGGCTTACAAGATGGTGCATGTGTGTGCTGGAATCTTCATATATGAACACACAAGATACTTTTCTTTGCAGACAGAAGGAACATGGATACAGACTGCCCACCAACAAACCAGGTGATAGCTTTTCCCAGGTTGATTTCTCAGCATGATGCCTTAACCAATGAGAGTCAACTTGCTTTTTTAAAATTTAAATAAAGATTAGATTCCTTCCACTGTGGAAAGAGGCCCTTCAGGTCCACACTGACCCTCCAAAGAGTAACCCACCCAGACCCATTTCCCTCTAACTAATGCACCTAACACCATGGGCAATTTAGCATGGCCAATTCACCTAACCTGCATAAATTTAGACTATGGTAGGAAAGCCCTGCAGACACGGGGAGAATGTGCAAACTCTACACAGACAATCACCCGAGGCTGGAATCAAACATGGGTCCATGGCGCTGTGAGCAGCAGTACAAACCACTGAGCCACCCAACAGCTACTGCAAGAAAGCCTGGCAGTTCATTGTCAGTCATTATCCACCAAAGTCTACTTCCCAACCAATGTGCAGTGTTCTCTCATAAAACATAAATGTTGTATTTTTCCCTTTACATTGACATTTCTTGTGAAATGTCCTGATGAGCGTGAGACAACATGTTAAAGCAAAACATGTCTGTGTTAATGATGTCTACCACATTGGGGAGACCTCCCTAGCTTTTCAAATAATACCATGGGGTCTTCTATTTCCACCGGAGGGGTCAGATGGTTTAACATCTCATCTGAAAGTTGGCACTTTTGATTATGGAGCACTTCAGCTGTCAATGTGGATCTTAGGCTGCAGCAAGATTTGAACCCAGAACCTTCCTATTCAGAGGTGAAAGTGCTGACACTGATCTCATGCCATCACCTGTGAATGGTGGGAATGAACAGGAACAGCTCATAAATATTTTCAGCTTGGACTGACTATTCCAGAGCATATTCAACATTGACTTTCCTGTGAATAGCTAAACATCTTTTAAAAAATTTAATCATAAATTTGTTGAAATGTACAGTTTTGTGAACATCAAGAAATTTTCCATTTAATGTGACTGTGCATCAACACATTTTCTTCTGTTTAATTACATACATTTATTTGCACGCCTTTATGTTTTTAATATTACTCTGACCTGTATTCAGAGCACATCAGCCAGTGTGAGAGTCAAACTGGTCACCTAATTTAAAATGTAATTAAAATATCGGCAGATAGGGAGGCCTGAAAATTAATATTATTTTTCCCATTAACCACGATGAAGCGGTAAACGGCACTGAGAAACCACATCAATTTGAATTATTCTGGCTTTGACAATGCAAACAGTAACGAGGGAGTAGGAGTGCTGGGACATGGTTTCGGCTCAGTGGTGTTGGTTTAATCAATGCAGTTCACCCGAGAAAAAAAACAACAAAAACCCACACAATGACCACTGAAGTAAGTACAAAATACGTTTAACGTGAATCAAGTTTCTGTGACCACTTGCGCAAATTTAACAAACATTACCCTAAATGTTGGCTGCACCCTAGGTTGAATACCAAAGGAATAGGAACAGGGAGAGGCCACTCAGCCCCTCAGGCCTGTTCAACAATTTCAATGAGATCATGGCTGATCTGTTACCGAACTCCATATACCTGCCTTTGGCCCTTAATCCTGTGCTATCAAAAAAATTACCTTTCTCAGATTTAAAACTAACTCCTGATCAACAACTGAGGTGGGTTTGAAGGCCTTAATTCATAGATACTCGAAGTATGAAACTGGGTTCATCTGCGCAAACTGACAGAACTTAAAAGCATTCGAATGTTTTGTTTTTAAATTACTAAGAAATGGACCATAAGGCATCCTAAAATTTTTCTGCACCAGCTTTTTCAGTCATGTTATCTAAATTACTTCAAGTTGAATGTTTAAAACAATCAAGGATTAATTTTGAAAGCAAAATTTCAGTTTTAGGACACTGGCTGATTGTGTAGGTTTTGCCTTCAACAACATAGAGATTAAACCTGGACAAAACTGTGAGAGCAAGAAAAGCCTCTTGACACAATTGCCACCCAAATCATGGCGGTGTCAAAAGAGGAAGACGATCATCGTGTGTCTACAGCACGGGATCTCCTTCAATGCCTCTTCAGAGCAGAGTCAATGTTTATGTACTACCCTTGAAGAGCCCTACCCATGCCAACTGGTACCTGATTATAAAACTGTGGATCTCAGTTATTAAGACATTTTAACAACTTGCATTGTTCCAACTGTCTCTCCCTTTGGCATCTATAACATAAACTGACATTTTCGACAGGAACATCTGGCACAGAGGGTCATTACAGAGAGACTGTTTCCTCTCGCGAGAGATAGGGGCATTGTCTTAAAATTACAGTGAGCCATTCAAGAGTAAAACCATGAAGAGCATTTTCATTCACCAAATCTGGTGGAAATCTAGAACTCACTCCCCCAAACCTCTGACAGTCAATTAAAGCTTTTAAGTCTGAGATTGATAAAACTTCAGACAAAGTTATATTCAGTGCAAGAGCATAGATGGCACAGTAGTAAGAATAAGGAGAGAGGAGGCATGCAGGGGGGAGTTAGGGAGTGAAGAGGAATGCAGGGGGAGTTAGGGGATGATGGGGCATGCAGGGGAGTTA
>NC_057732.1:42576057-42584538 GCF_004010195.1 Chiloscyllium plagiosum | reverse complement strand
GGTTAGGGGTGAGGAGACATGCGGGGGAGTTAGGGGTGAGGAGACATGCGGGGAAGTTAGGGGTGAGGAGACATGTGGGGGAGTTAGGGGGGAGGAGACATGCGGAGGGTTTAGGGGTGAGGAGGCATGCGGGGGGGTTAGGGGGTGAGGAGTTTATGAGAAATTCAAGGTTCAGAAGACACAAGCACGGAAACTGAAAGAATGTGAAACTGAGGATAATTCAGAATAGGCAAGAAATTGAAACTAGAATAGAATTCAGAAATCAAACAAATCCAGTCAATTTTGAGAGGTCAAAATTTCTCTGAATGAGCTGTAACTTAAAAATGCAGGCTGGGGGCAGAGATAAACGTTGGCTGTGTGGGTCAATATCGAGTCTTTCTTCTTCTCAGTATTTCTGTCTTGCCAGGGTCAAAGGACCTACTCAGAGTTCAGACTATCTTGTCCCTGAAGCTGAAAGGATACAGAGGGATTCCAACTGAGTTACGCACAACAAAAATAATCTTAAATTTTGCAAAGTTACCACCTTATTGATCCAAGCAGTACTTAGCCACATCAGTGTACACTTGAACTGTCAAACACAGTTTCAGCAGTAATTGATTTTTCTATTAGGTTTAATGCAGGTTACTCCTCAACATCTTGTCCTTCTGTCGAGACGGCATTTCCAGGTACTCGTTTTCTCCCCATTTATTTTAATGGATGCAATTTGTCTTAAGTGCAATTTTCTTGTAAAAATTTCAGTTTGCAGCTGTTTTTTTCAGAACATAACGTTCAACGCAGAATGACTCCTCAGTGAAAGTCAAGAGGTTTTAAGTAAGAAGGTGGTGGATGCTGGATGTGAATAACTGCTGGGTGTCATTCAGAGACCCAGTGCAATATGGACCACTGAGGAACTCAGGTGTGGTTGATGGGTTATAGTGATCACGGGGACAAGTCTCCTTTAAAAAGCCAACCGGCTGAAAGGAACGTGGAGTGTTCTTAGTAGAAAGCAAAGAGCTTTCAAGAATGAAAAAAATTCCTAGGTTCACCATAGCTTCAGCACTGAATGTCATGAAATTCCTTCAAGCACCTTGTCTTGTTATGGGTTTATCTATGGAGATCAGCAGCTTCTGAAGGATGCAAAGACTCCTCTGATGGTAAAATACTGCAGCTGAAGCATTGCAGAATATCATTTCCCAAAGAAGGAATATGCAACACAATGTCACTGGCTGATACTTCATGCACCATCAAATCCCAAGAAAGCAAGCTAAGAAATCAAGGAACATTTTGGTCCATGCACACAATTCCATCTATTGTAAATTCTCTCAAACGTTTTGCCCCCTACTTTTGCATTCCCATGAAAAGTCTGCAAGCTCATGTTTAGAAGGGTCATTTGCTTAAATATTTTTCCCTCCCGTTGTAAACATGTCACATTGTAATTACATTCTCTCAGCACCCACAATGATGTAACTCATCTTCTCAAAGAGGCTATAATTACAGGTTATGTTTATTGAGCTCCCAATCAACATAATCATAGGAATTTAAAAAGGCAAATTATTAAACAGTTCTGTGAATTGTAGGGCTTCCACCAGGCAGAGCTATGCATCTCTCCAAAGATGCCCACTCCCATAGTTACACCCACAGCATCACTGATGTGTTCTGAGCAATTTGCTTTATCCTGACAATCAATGTTATAGAGTCATAGAGATGTACAGCACGGAAACAGACCCTTCAGTCCAACCTGTCCATGCCAACCAGATATCCCAACCCAATCTAGTCCCACCTGCCAGCACCTGGTCCATATCCCTCCAAACCCTTCCTATTCATATACCCATCCAAATACCTCTTAAATGTTGCAACTGTGCTAGCCCCTACCACTTCCTCTGGCAACTTATTTCCTCTGAGTGAAAACGTTGCCCCTTAGGTCTCTTTTATAGACACAAGACTGACTAGTCGGTAATTGTCAGGGATTTCCCTATTCCCCTTCTTGAAAAAAGGAAGAACATTTGCCTCCTTCCAATCCTCCGGTACGACTCCCATGGAGAGTGAGGAATCAAAGATTCATTGGAATTCAGAAGAATGAGGGAGGATCTTATAGAAACATATAAAATTATGAAGGGAGTTGATAAAATAGAAGTCGAGAGGATGTTTCCACTGAAAGGTGAAACTAGGACAAGAGGGTATGACCTCAAGATTAGGGGAAGCAGAACTGAGAAGGAACGTCTTCACCCAGAGGGTTGTTAACACTACTGTTTTATTCATTCACAGGATGAGGGCGTTGCTGACTAAATCAGCATTTATTGCCAATCCTCGAGGGCAGTTAGAGTCAATGACATTGCTGTGGGTCTGGAGTCACATGTAGGCTAGGGTAGGCAAGGGTGGAAGTTTCCTTCCCTTAGGACACAAGTGAACCAAAATGCAGTTTTTTTTTTCCCCAAAAGTCAATTCATGATCAACATTAGACTCTTAATTCTAGATTTTTATTGAACTCAAATTCTAACTTCAGCCTGAGTTGGATTTGAATGCATGTCCCCAGAACATTACCTGGGTCTCTGGAGTAACAGTCTAATAATCTAGCCATCACTTCCCCCAGGGTCCACAGACTATTAATAAAAGGAACTATTCAACACCATCATTTTACTTTAAAACTGAAAGCAGAGCAGTTTAGATAACTATATCTCAGCATGATGGGTACTTTCTGTGCTGAAAGTTTGCATGAAAAGCCATGTCCAATTTCAGAAATTGAGTAGAAAATGTAATGAGTCATGTTTGAGGCAAAGCTGAAGCTAGTAAACCCCTCAGTGCAAGAGATTTTCTTCCCACAGTGAGCTCCCAATGCCCTTTACCCTCTCATGTCTGGATGAACACACTGCGCTCTTCAGGGTCTAATTCCTACCTTTGTCTGTCAGGATTCGAGGCACCTCCTTCTCTGCCGGTGAAATGCATTGGATCATGTTCCCGATCACCAGGCCATCCATCTCGGCAAAGTCTTCAAACGTACAGTTGACACCCACAGACAGTTCAGGAACATTGTGAGCTTCCAGCACCAGCTGGGAAAAGACAGTAAACAAAAAGTCAAAAAGTTATTCTTGTAGCTTTTGGTTAGTATAGACACAAACAGACAATGCAAACAAATCTCTCAGTTTCTGACTGAATCGTATTTCTATTTGCCCCCAACCAGCTTTCTCCATGTACTGACCTTTATCTTCTATTGTAATATATCTTTTATTGAGTGGCTTGATACTGCACAATGAGCTATGATTGAAGACAGACTGATCGAGGAGAAAGTAAAGTCAAGAACTACCTTCAGCCTTAGGCTTCAAAATAACACGATTTATTCCACAATTTCTTATTAAATACTGCTATACAGGTAACCATGGATATACCAGGCTCTGAATTATAGTTACATCAGATATGGACAACCCCATCTTTGTGTGCTCATATCTTTGTTTCTTGACAAGAATCTCATTCTGACATATCTTCAAAAGTGCTCTTTCTGGTATGTTCGAACGCTGCCCACACCGTCCTATTTTTTTCTCAGAGACATGCAGCTGTGTGTCATCAACTCAAAGTGACTCTAGGGTCTTGAAGCCCTTACACAACAATACACTTTCTCTGTGCTGCTTCCAATGTAACTATATCAATGTAAATAAGCCCACAGATGTGGTCTCAGGAACACCCAGCATCCCATTTGCCATCCAGTGACAAGGGCTCAGTTTGATATCTCACCAAGTCAGCACCTCGGACAGTACAACAGTCTCTCAGTGCTACACCAGGATGTCTGGTTGATTGTGTGCTCAAACCTCTGAAATTGAACTATGCGAGAGTGTGAACCACTGAGCCAATGCCTACATCTTATGATTGGTGTGGAAAGATACACAAACATGAATTTTACATGTCAAGAGTGAGGAATTGGGAACAATGAGAATCTCAGTGTTCAATTGGAAAATATAGAGACAGAGAAAGTAGGAGCATGAGTAGGCTATTTGGCCCTTCAAGCCTATTCCATTCTTTAAAATGATCAATTCTGATCATCCAACTCAGATACACATTCTTTCCATACCCTTTAATCCTTTTAGCTCTAAGAACTACATCATACTCCATTTTGAAAACATTCAATTTTATGACCTCAGCAGCTTTCTGTGGCAGAGAATTCCACAGGCTCACTACTCTCTGGTGAAGATATTTCTCCTTACCTCAGTCCTAAAAGCCTGTATCCTTAAACTGTGACACCTATTATTCGCCTCCCTGGTCATCAGGAACATCCTTCCTGCACTGACTGTCTCATCCTGTTAGAATTTTATAGGGTTTTATGAAATGCCCCCCACTCACTCTTCCAGAGGTAAATGTTCCCTCATTCCATTTCGGACCAGCAGCAGGGTACTGAGTAACCATAGAAACATCGCCGCTCCGAGGTTTAGAGACATCTCTGACATACAAACAGTCTTTGGCACTGATACGATAATCGTCCCTTCACATATCCTTCACATATCTTCCTTCCCCCAACAGATGTCTAGAAACTCACTATTTATACCTTTTCCTTCTTAGTATTTTTATTTTGTAAAGTAAATCAAATGAGGAATGTTTACACTAAAGAAAATAAACACTTCCCATTTCAGTGCCTTCCCAGAGATTTTCCTGCACATCCACCCACATCATCTGCTGTGGCCGGTGCTCTCGATGTGGTCTCCTCTACAGTGGGGAGGCAGGACGCCAACTCGCAGAGCATTTCAGGGAACCTCTCTGAGACACACGCACCCAACAACCCCACCACCCTGTGGCCAATCTCTTCAACTCCCCATTCTACTCCCCCATGGACATGCAAGTCCTGGGCCTCCTCCACCGCCAAATCAAAGCCACCCGACACCTGGAGGAAGAACGCCTCATCTCCCGCAAGGGGACCCTTCAACAATATGGCATCAATATTGACTTCACTAGTTCCCAAATCTCCCCTCCCCCCACCTCATCCCAGATCCAAACCTCCAACTCAGCACCGTCCTCTTGAACTGTCCAACTGGTCTATCTTCACTCCCATCTATCTACTCCACCCTCTGTACCAACCTACCACAATCACCTCCCACCTGCATCCACCTGTCACCTCCCTAACTACCTTCCCCCCACCCCCACCCCCATCCTCCTATTTATCTCTCAGCCCCCTTCCCCTTCCACATCCGTGAAGGAGGGCTTATGCCCGAAATGTCGATTCTCCTGCTCCTCGGATGCTGCCTGACCTGCTGTGCTTATCCAGCACCACACTTTTCTGCTCTGACTCTCCAGCATCTGCAGTCCTCATTTCTCCCAATTACAGCACAACCTAATACAATACAAATCGTCCTTAACATTGCTCAGCAATATACTTTGTCTCAGACCTCAGAAGGTGGTGTAGTGGTTACATCACTAGGCTAGTCATCCAGAATTGAGGTTAATGTGCTGAGTACATAGGCTCAAATCCCACCATGGGCACATGGCAAAACTGAAAAATCTGGAGCAAAACTCTAGTGTTCTGGTGGCCATATAACCACGATAGATTATTGTCAAAATAAAACTATCTGGTTCACCGATGTCCTTTCAAGAAGAATTCTGCGGTCCTTACTTAGCCTGATCTACATGCGACTCCAAACCTACAGCTGTGCGGTTGACTCTTTATAGACCTCGAGGCAAACAAGGCATGAGCAATAATAGCTGGATAAGCCAACGATGCCCTCACATCATGAATGAGTCAAAGATATCTGGTGTGTGATGGACTTATGTTTTTCTGAATTTTCCACCCCAGTTATGCTGTAGCCTCTGAATAAGACCACAAGAAACAGGAGCAGGAGTAGGCCATTCAGCTCGTTGAGTCTGCTCCAGCGTGCAATAGGATCATGGTTGACCCGACACTCCTCATGTCCACTTTCCTCTTAACACTTGATTAAGATGATCGATTAGGAACGATGTGTGTGCTGTGGGAGCTTGTATTTACGGAGCATATTTAACAAGGTAAGTTGCTTCACTGGAGAAGCCAACGATGCCCTCACAGGGCATAAACCCTGAAGAAGGGCTTATGCCCGAAACGTCGATTCTCCTGTTCCCTGGATGCTGCCCGACCTGCTGCGCTTTTCCAGCAACACATTTTCAGCTCTGATCTCCAGCATCTGCAGTCCTCACTTTCTCCTCACTGAAGCATTGCCAAACATAATTGGACAATAAGCCAATGGGACAAAGGAGATATCAGGATAGATCACCACTGACATGATCAATAGGTGGTGCAAGTGTCCCTACCTCTGGGCCACAAGGACCAGGTTCAAGTCTTGCCTCAGAAAAGGGATGGCTGTGGAGATATGTTTTAATATGCCCAAACAGGTTAGGCTTAGCAACCACTGATTAAAAGCACAGGTTGATCAAAGGGTTTCTTGAAAGGAGGAAAGAGAGAGACAGCTAGTCTCAGAGAGAGAATTTCAAAGTTTACGGTCTAGACACCCGAAGACATGGCTGAGAAAGGAATGAGACCAAAACAGGCTAAACCTATACACATAAAGAAGACCCTCACAGACAGCAAAGGGTGGCCAGATTTGCCAAAGTCAAAACCACGAGCACATTTAAAGGCAACAGAATGGTGAATCTTTGTCCTGATGGATGTGTCAGGCAACCGATGGCAGAGGTCTGAGGTGGGGCCATTGAAGGTGAGAGGGAGGGCATGGGAGAACGTCTCCCAGAATAGGTCTAGCCAGAGCTGGCACTGCTTATCTGTCACTCTTATAAAAAGCATAATCAGCAACGCAGCCATCAACACACTGAAGGGGGTGAGAACTCCCTGATAGATGTCAAACAGGAGACGGACAGAGGGATACATGTCTGCTGTGCTGTAATGCAGTGCAATGTGATGAGTGTTTACAGGAACTAAGGATGGAATTTCTCACAGATTAGAGCTGACAAGTATATTTGACAAAAAGGAAAAGGGAAAATGAAAGCCATAACATTTGAACTACTTTAAAGAAATTGTAAAGACGTCAGGGCACTGGATGAAAAACTGGACTGTTTGGTCACCCTAAGTCAGCTGACAGACATTTCCATCTCATCATTGTGGGCTGATTGGAGTCCAAGTCACAGCCATGATAAATCAATGCTTTAACCACTGTAACACCCAATTCCAATTCCACCTAATCCTTACTCACCTTCTCAACAGGGTCAGCCCAAGGCAGCAATGGTCACAGATACAATAGGATGATCATGCTGCTCCTCAAATCAACATAGATCCCAATTCTGATGTCAAAACTACTGCAAAGTAGCAATAGTCCTTGAATGACAGGAAAAATGAAGCATATGAAAGGCAGCAGTTTTACAACTTGTTCTTCTAGAAACAGAGCCACACTTTCCTTAGATTGCTTTGCAATGGAGCAGTAGAAATAAAACTCCTTCCCAATTTTGGACTGGTGGCACTCCGATGTGTTACATCTAAAGTGCAAAAGCCTTTCAAATAGGCCCATACAAAACCACTGGTTAACTTTCTCACAGACAAACTCAGGTACAGAGCTTTTTTTTTCACTCCGCTCTTCCTGACTCCCCACACATCCTTGTGTGTCCTGACATTTTTTTGAAATCAGAAAGTGTGGCTTGAATTCAAGGCCACAAAATAATAACCTGTCGCTTGCAATTTCCACTGCAAATTGGAGATGCTTTTTTTTTTTCCTCGGGTCCAAATTACATTTCAGAGCAAGTGATGTTGGCAGGCTGAGCTGAAAAATAATTTGCTGTTGGAATACAAAACCTGTCATTTTTTATCAGCAAATGGAAGTTGGCAAGGTGTAATTTCATAACCTATGTTTTAAAATAATACACTTTCTCTTTTTCCATTTCCTGCTGAAATTACATATAGCTTGATATCGGGTCCAATGAATTACATGGCCACACAATGGGCCCACTCATTCTCTCAGTTCTCCAAAATAAGTAGCCTCAAACCCCTTGCCCCCAGAGTCTCCATTATTCCAAATGGAGAGGATGCTACAGGTATGTGACCACCTGTACACGTCTAATTGAATCTGAGGGTACCAGTGGGAATACAGGATTTCTTTCATATTGGCAAATGGGATAACAGCAAAGAAATGAAGTCTCCAAATACCAAGTGTCAAATGTTAGCACACAGCTATTTAAACATATGTAGTGTTACAATTGAAACATGGGAATAATTGGTTTGCTTTCAACAAGGGTAATTTGACATACTGCAATGGACATGTTCATAAAGGCTAGGGTTTTGCTAAGCTCTGAAACAGGTGGCTACAGCGAGAAGATTATTTGCACAGGACATGGTGGTTAGTGAGCAACTTTGGTGAACTCAGACAGACCAATTCTACAAAGAGATGGAGCTGGATCCAGTGGGTACAGGAGGAGATGGTAGTGGAGGGCAGGGAGGAAGAGAGGGATGGGGAAGCGGTGGACAGTGAGGAGCTGGACAGGAAGAGGTGGAGGGGATGAGGGGTGAACAGGTCAGGGGTGAGGAGCAAGTAGTAGAGGTGATAGGCTGGATGG
>NC_057732.1:42566367-42576030 GCF_004010195.1 Chiloscyllium plagiosum | reverse complement strand
AAGATCAGAAGAGTGAGGGGAGGGAGCATGTGAAGTGAGGGGAAGAATGTGGTGATGGGTTTGAAGAGAAGATGGTTGAGGGGGCAGCGAGGGAAAGAATGGAGAATTGAAGAGGACAATGAGAGGGAGCTAAAACAGACAGTGCCAGTTCCTAACAGTGGATGTGAAATATCCTAAGGCACTACTGAAAGAAGGGGACCTGGGAATTATTCCCAATGTCCTGAGAAACACTGAATGCTCAACCACCAGGTGAACGATTATCTGGTCATTGTCACATTTCGGATAATGCTGTTTATGAAAGTGCCCTGTTGTTTGCTCTGCATCACAACAGTGAATTATACCTCAAAGAGGTCGTTAACTGGCTGTAAATCACGTTAAGATGCCCTGAAGCTTTGAATGCTGTTTTATAAATGACATCTTAATTTTTATTTGCTGGAGATGATGGTGTACACTGGACTCGTAATCCAGAACCCACAGCTGACACACTGAAGACCTGGAACTGAATCCCAACACAGCAGACAGGGAAAATCTAATAAGTAATTGTGACTGTTTTCGATTGTTTGTGGGTGGCACGGTGGCACAGTGGTTAGCACTGCTGCCTCACAGCACCAGAGACCCGGGTTCAATTCCCGCCTCAGGCGACTGACTGTGTGGAGTTTGCACATTCTCCCCGTGTCTGCGTGGGTTTCCTCCGGGTGCTCTGGTTTCCTCCCACAGTCCAAAAATGTGCAGGTTAGGTGAATTGGCCATGCTAAATTGCCCGTAGTGTTAGGTGCAGGGGTAAATGTAGGGGAATGGGTCTGGGTGGGTTGCGCTTTGGCGGGTCGGTGTGGACTTGTTGGGCCGAAGGGCCTGTTTCCACACTGTAAGTAATCTAATCTAATCTAAAAGTCCATCTGGATCACTAATGCCCTTCAAAGAAGTAAATCTGTCACCCTTGCCTGGTCTGACCTACATATGCCCCCAAACCCACAACAATATGCTTGACTCTTCACTGCTCTCTGGGCCATTAGGAATGGGTAGTGAAAGTTTGGCTAGCCAGTGGGTTCCACATCCCATGAACAAATAACCAACAAAAAAACAAATTCCTCAGGCAGCATCCTAATGAATCTTTATTGCAACCAACTCTGAGACAGAAACATCACTCTCATTCTTAAACTAACAGTCAGCCTTTAACCTCTGCACGGTACCATTAGAAAATATGTTTTGGACGAATCCAAGGAAAACAGAATATTTAAGAAGGGTATGGCTTCCTGCTCCCCCCACCTAACCCCACCCCCAGCCACCTCTCAAAAACAGCTGGGTCATTGGCACTCACCGGTACGCTGTACTGTGACACAGAGATGTTGCTTGGGCTCACTGTGAGAGTGACACACTGCTTGATGTCAGACGCAAACCTTCGGAGTTCTGTGGAACGCTTACACTTATCTTTCCTCGTACACCTGCAACACAAAATGAAGGGAATTGAGTTTGGAAGCCAGCAGACCTTGGGCTTAAGCCCCATCCATTTACAGTCAGCCTGAAACCTTGGATAATACACAAGGGGCAATGACAGTGGCCTCACGGATACAGTACTGACTCATAATCCAGAGATCCAGAGTAATGTTCTGAGTAATCTGATTATTCGATTCATTGTTATGTGTACCTAAGCACAGTGAAAAGCTGTGTTTATGAGCAGCACAGGCAGATCATAGTAAGCAAGGACATGCAGATCATAGAGTGAGAAAAAAAAACTTTAGATAGCTTATGTCACACTAGGCAAGATCAACATTAGCAAGATCAGCATTATTTAAAGTGAGCAAGTCCATTCATCAGTCTAATGATGGCCAGGAAGCAGCTGCTACTGAACCTGCTGGGGTGAGTGTTCAAGCTTCTGTATCTCCTGCCCGACGGAAGAGGCTGTAGAGCATTACTAGGGCACAATGGGTCTTTGATGTTGTTGGCAGCTTTTCACAGCAACAAGCCGTGTAAATGGAGTCCATGGATAGAAGGTTGGCTTCCATATTAATCTGGGCTGTGCAGACCACCTTCTGCAGTTTCTTATGGTCCTGGGCAGAGCAGTTGCCATACCAGGCTGCTATGCACCTGGACAGTATGCTTTCAGTGGTGCATCTGTAAAGGTTGGGTGGATATGGATATGGATATGCCAAATTTCCTGAGCCTCCTGAAATAGAGGAGGCATGGTTGTGCCTTCTTAGCAGTTCTGGAATTGAATACCAGTCCCAGTTTCCTGGTCACCATCACCATCAATTGTCTGGTTCACTGCTGCCCTTCAGGGAAGGAATTCTGCCATCCTTACCTGGTCTGGTCTACATGTGTCTCCAGACCCATTGTAATGTGGTTGACTGTTAACTGCCCTCTGAATTGGCTGTAGGAAACCATTCAGCTCAAGGGCAATTAGAGACGGGCAAGAAATGTTAGCCTTGTTGTGACAATCTCAGAAAGGGAAACAAGCAGAAAAAAAGAAAGAAAAAACAATTCGATAGAACTCATGGCCCCCAAACCCTATGAAGTAACAAGCATTCCTCAAACCAAATTCCTTTTCAATGAGCCAAGATTCAGTCTTTGGATTTGATGAAGAGAAAGATCTCCCTTTGAGCACTTATCGAGTTCCTCAACAACAACATTAACATCCATTAATACAGCGCCTTTAACATAGTAAAACACAGGCTGTTACCAAATGAAGCTTGAAACTGAGCCACATGGGAGATAATAAAACCAGCTGTCAAAAGTTTGAACACAGATAGATATTAAAGAGTGGACTTAAATGAAGGGACAAAGAAACCTTGAGGAGATGGGGTTTACAGAGGCGATTTCAGAGTGCAGGACCCATACAGCTGAAGGCAGGACTGCCTGTGATGCAGTGATTCAACCAGGGAATGTTTAGAAGTGCCATATTGGAATAGTACAGAGATTACGCAGATCTGTAGACTCAATGAGTCTTATTGCACAGAAGACACCTTTTGGCCCATTGAAGCCAATCCACCCACCGCTGGAAAAGTTTCCAGAGAAAGTATCAACCAAGACCATGTAGATACTTTACAGCCTCATGCGGGTGGATTGTAGATGGAGGAGGGAACGTACAAGTTTGAGGGTTACCTCCCTCCATCCTCGACCTTGTCTCAATTTGATGTGGTCAATTAATGGCCACTTCGTGCCCTCTCTGATGTGAAGGAGGAGTGTTTGATGAGTGGGGCAGAAACCTGGCAGGAGGTACAGAAGCTTGAACACTCACCACAGTAGGTTCAGAAGCAGCTGCTTCCTGGCCATCATTAGACTGATGAATGGACTCGCTCACTTTAAATAATGCTGATCTTGACTAGTGTGACATAAGCTATCTAAAGGTTTTTTTTCTCACTCTATGATCTGCATGTCCTTACTTATTATGATCTGCCTGTACTGCCAGGTGGGAAAGGAAGACTGCTGCCTCCTTCATGGACCACCCCACTTCAGTGACTGGGGGTCCTACCTCGTTTTGATCAGGTCACAAGGTTTCTGACTCTTGCTGTACACAGAGACATAGTGAAGAATACACAATATTTAAATATTTAGGCGCACACTCGCAACGCCATTAATACAAAACTACTAACCAAATGCTGGAGTATGAGATTACAGAAAGACAGAATCATCCTGAATTGTTATGATGCAGAAGAAGGCCATTTGACCCATCATGCCTGCACTGGCTGATTAAAAGAGTATCATTACATGGCGCCAAATCCCTGTTTTTATCTCATGCTCTTGCACATTATTTTAATCCAAATAATCATTCTCTGCATGGCTCAATTGCACCCACCTCCACCACATTTCCATTTCATACTCTAACTACACACTGAGTGAAAAAGATTTCCCTCACTTCACCTTTCTTCTACACGTCTCTTTATATCTAAAGCCTCTTAATTCAATTCAACTTTACAAGCAGGAAAAGTTTCTCCATGAATACTCCATCCAGCCCACTCAGGATTTTGAAACCTTGACCATATCTCCTCTCAGCCTTCTTCTCTCTAGGGAGAACAATCCCAACTCCTTCAGACTATCTTCAGCCCTGAAGTTCCTTATCCTTGTAAACTATTTCCGTACTCTGTCTAACGTGTTCACATCCTTCATAGAATGTAGAACCTAGAACTGTACACAATACTGAATTCTAACAGTGCTTCATATACAAATTCAACATCACCTCCACACTCTTATACTCTATAGGTAGACTCAACTCTATTGGAATAGATGGGTGCATGATGACTGGTGTAGGAACAATCGACCAAAGGGCCTCTTTCAGTGGGTAAACTCAAAACAACTGTTTTCCACAGGGCACTTTTGACATGGTGTTAGGAATGTGAGCATAGCCTGTAGCCATTAATGGTGAACTGGCTGCAAGGATTTGCAAGCAGCAGACTTTATCGACAAGAGTTACATGCAGTCATCCTCAGTCATACATTCAAAAAGGTTGAAAAATTGATTCAAAAGGAGCCAAAGGGTTGTGGGTTCAAATCCCACCTGAGAGAATTAAGCACAAAATCTATACTAATGTCTCTCGTACATCACTGAGGGAGTGCTACATCATCACAGATGTCAGTTTTTAAGATGAGACATTAAACTCGGGCCCCCAGCTGCCCTCTCAGGTAGCCAGAACAGATTATATCTAATGTAGGACGGGAAGTTCTTTCTATGACTGAGGTCAATCACTCATTGCTTTGTGCGGGAGCTTGCTGTGCACAAATTAATCAGTGAGCTTCCTACACTGCACCAGTGAGTACATTTCAAAAGTACATCAATGGCTGCAATATGTTTTGGGATGGCCTAAGGATGTGAAAATCTGGGATATCTACTGAAACAGATTTTGTCCTAAAATTTTCTACTGATTTTTTAAAGTTCATTCAGTCGCGAGACAGGGGTCTCGCAGGCTGGGACACCATTTAATGCCCATCACTAGTTACACTTGAGAAGGTGTGGTGAGCTGCCTTCTTGAACTGCTGCAGTCTACATGCTGTACGTACACCTACAATGGCCTGAAGGAGGGAATTCTAGGATTTTGACCCAGCGACAGTGAACAAACAACGGTATATTTCCAAGTCAGGACAGTGAGTGACTTGGAGGGGAACTTGCATGTGGTGGTGTTCCCCTGTATCTTTCAACCATGTCCTTCTAGATGGCATGGCTGTGGGTTTAGAAGGGGTGCTGTCCAAGGATCTTTGGTGAATTTCTGTAGTGTACACTGCTGCTACTGAGCTTCAGTGGTGGAGGAAATGGATGTGGTGCCAATCATGCAGGCTGCTTTGTCTTGAATGGTGCCAAACTTCTTGAGTGTTGCTGGAGCTGCGACCAGCCAGACAAATGTAGAATATTCCATTACAATCCTAACATGTGCCTTGTAGATGATGGACAAGCTCTGAGCAATCAGGGGGTGAATTACTCGCCGCAGTATTCCCAGCTTGTGACCTGCTGTTCTAGCCAGTTCAGGTTCTGGTCAATGGTAACACCCAGGATATTGCTTTAGTGATGGTAATGCTACTGAATGTCAAAGGGGTGATGGTTAGATTCTCTCTCATTGAAGATAGTCATCACCTGGCACATGGTCAGAACGTCAGAGCTGCCAATTTATTTGGATTTACATCATTCAGTGATTGTCTGGTCTCTGATTACTCAGTTATTGGGAGATATGGGCCAGTAACTCTGTGTCTTTTGACAGAAGCTGCTCGATCAGTTCTGGAGTTCCAACATTTTCTATGTTATTTTAAGTTCCAGCATCTGCAAGGGAACGAATTCCAAAGTCCTGATCAGGAAAATCCCAAATTCAACCCCCAAATCATAACTGACTTATCCTACAGGAACAAGATGGATCTGTTTTCCAACTGCATTTACCAGCTGAATAAACTGAATTCCCTTGAATTCAGTCAGCGTTTATCAGCAAACATTCCCAGTTCAATCCCAACTTAACGCAGCTACCACACTCCTGTGGTCAACATCCCAAGGTGAGGAATTGAAAAATTGAGCCAATTTCCCCTTCCCACACAACATATGGTGCAAAAAGCAACTGATGCTGGTGCAATTGTGAACTTGACATCAGAAATCAATTGATCTTTATTAAATAAATGCTTTAAGGGATATGGAGGTGGTTAGGGATTGAAATGAGGTCACAGATCAGCTATGGTCTTGCTGAATAGCTGAACAGGCTCAAGGAGCTTAACAGTCCACACTTGCCCTTACATTCTCCGAGAATGGCTAGTGACTTGTGTTGGTGAACTCTCTGAGCGCTCCATTAATCACTGTGCAATGGATGTTTGTGCTCATGAAGCATTACACAAGCAGGAAGCTAATGACTTCTGAAGGGGGTGGGGGGGGTTAGAATCCGAGTAGGAAGGAGAGAGGAAGGAAACGCAAAATGTTCCTTCAGCTCCAGAGGTTGAAAGTACTCAAAACCAGAGGGACCCATTGCACAAGTGTCAGTGTGTGAAGAGAAGAATTCCGAGGCTGAAAATTCTCAGGAGTGCAGTTAAAAAGTACATTTGTACCAGCATTAGCCCATCTTCACAATACAATCAGGGAGACAAAAAGCCCTTTTAGGTGAAACTACTTTCACATTATCACTGCATGAGGGAGTCTCATCTTGATTGAACGCTGTGCTCACATACTGCCTTTAATTCCCCACATGCCCATCAGATCCACCTCAATGGTTTCACTTGTATCTGATTGCAACCCAAACAGCTATGGATGAAAAGAATATCCACCTGGTTAGGGACAATGCCCTTCTACCAGACCAGGGACTGGTGTTAACCCTTGCCTCTTCCGTTTGAAAATGCCACATTCAACTAGCTGTGAGATAACAGTTCCATAAGCATCTCCAATCACTCAGCCAAGTAACAGTCTATTCATAAAAGGCTCAACAATACGATTTTAAGCAATTTGCAAAGGAAGCAAATGTAATGTGAGTAAAAACCTTTTTCACCCAGTGAGTTGTTAGGACCTGACTGGACTGCCTGGGAGTGTGATGGAGGCAGATTCAAGCAACACATTGAAGGGGAATAATCAAATGATTATTCTAATAAGAACAAATATTGAGGATTACAGAAAAAAGGCAGGAGAATGGGTAATAAGGCCAAATTATCATTCAGGAGAAATGCAGATGCTGGAGAGTCAAAGCCGAAAAGTGTGGTGCTGGAATAGCACAGCAAGTCAGACAACATCCGAGGAGCAGGAGAGTCGACATTTCGGGCATAAGCCCTTTATCAGGAATGCAGAGGGGGAAGGGGGCTAAGCAACCCTCCAACTTGACACCGCCCTCTTGAATTCCTCTCACCGTTCTCACTATCACAATCACCTCCCACCTGTATCCACCTATCACCTTCCCAGCTACCTTTCCTCCCAGCCTCACCCCACCCCATTATGTATCTTTCAGCCCCCCCAACATTCCTGTTGAAGGGTTTATGCCTGAAATGTTGACTCTCCTGCTCCTCAGATGCTGCCTGACCGGCTGTACTGTTCCAGCGCCACACTTTTCGACACTAATTATCATTTAGATAGCCAATGTAGCTCGATGGGTCAAATGACCTCCTTCTACACCACAACAATTAGCAGAAGAATGAAAGAAGAAATTTCCATTTATATAGCGTCTTTCACAGCCTCAGAACATCCAATGGTACTTTAAAGGCAAATATGTATTTTTGGAGTGTTTTGACACAGGGAAATTCATGTGGATTTAAAGCAGTAAGATTTTTGATAGGGAAAGATATCAATAAAAATAACATCATAGAATCCCCACAGTGTGGAAGCAGACCAATTGTCCAGCAAATCCACACCAACTCTCCGAAAAGCAGCCCACCCAGATACAACCCATCCCTGTAACCCTGCATTTCCCATGGCTAATCAATCTAGCCTATATATCCCTGAACACTATGTGCAATTTGGCATGGCCAATCTACTTGACCTGCACATCTTCAGACTGTGGGAGGAAACGCAGACACGGCGAGAACGTGCAAACTCCACACAGACAGTCGCCCGAGGCTGGAAGTGAACCCAATCCCTGCTGCTGAGGGGTAGCAGTGCTAACCCTAAAGGAAAGCTGGGAAAATGGAGATGAAGACCAGATCGCTCATGAACTAACCGAACAGTGGAACAAATATTGAGCAGTCACCTCCTGTTCCTATGCTCCATTTTGCAAACCAATCATGTCTGGGGTCAGTGCACCTATAAAACATGTCAAGTCCACATCTTGTGATCCACACTGGCCCAAGATATTTTATCACAAAAAATATAATTCCAACCACCTCTGCTGGATGGCGGATGACATTAATAACTGAATATTAATAATGCTGATTACAATAAATTTCCCAAAATTTATGTTAGCACGGCAGAATTAGCTGCAGAGAGTGGCAGATTAAAGCACCTGATTCAGCACCCAGAATATTAACTCAGCAACCCCCTCCTTTATTGCAGGCTGTTGGAAAGGGTCAATTCAGAGAGAAAACAAGAGAAGAAATGAAAAGTAAATGCCTGAAGGAAAAGTGGAAATGAAAAAAATAAGGGAGACAGAAACAAGAGCAGGAAGAATGCGAAAGCAACAAAGGAGCAAAATATTTTTGTGATGAATATTTGTGCATTTTGAATTTGGCGACTCAGGGAGCAGGATTAAAGGACTTCAGTTACATGGAAAGGTTGGGAGAATCCAGGACTGTGCTCCTCCGAACAACAAGGTCAAGGAGAGATTTGCTATGGGGTTTTGATGGAGTCAATAGGGAGAACTTGTTTCCAGCAGCAAGCCCAAATTAAAGATAATTGGCATAAAATCAAGGGGATGTAGATGAGGAGACTTTTCTTTAACAAAAGGTACATCTGACCCATGATTTCCTGACCCTCAAGAGCCAGAGACTGGAAGTACGCTGAAAAAGATTGTCAGAAGAACATAGGAACTAGGAGCAGGAGGAGTAGGCCGCCTGGCCCATCGAGCCTGCTTCATCATTCAATAAGATCCTGAGTCATCTTTTCGTTGACTCAGCTCCACTCACCCGCCCTCTCAACATAATCCTTAATTCATTTATGTTCAAAACTCTATCTATCTTTGCCTTAAAAATATTCAATGAGGTTGCCTCAACTGCTTCATTCGGTGAAGACGTTCCTTCTCAATTCGGTCCTAAATCTTCTCCCCCTTATTCTGAGGCTATGCCTCTTGTACTAGTTTCAACCACCAGTGGAAACAATCTCTCTGCTTCTATTCCCTTCCTAATCTTATATGTTTCTATAAGACCACTCCCTCATTCTTCAAAATTCCAGAGTATAGTCCCAGTCTACTCAATCCTCCAACTTCAGTAGACAATTCACAGGCATGTGGAACCCTCTGGAAATATCTGCAACCTAAGAGTTAGAACCAGAGACTTTGGAAGTTCCAATGCATACCAGTAGTTCACCAAGAAATCATCGAGGGATTTTTAACCTGCTCTGACTCTTGCCTCACTATCAATGGACACAAAATAACTCACTGAGTGACCTCAGCCCTGATGTGACCTTTCCTCCACATTGGCCTCCTTCACACAAAAACTCCCAACTGCACCAAATCCCCCGTCACGGCGATATCCCCTCAGACTGAACCACACCTCACGTGACACTCCTTCACACTGAACCTCCCCCACACCAAACCCTCCCCTCACAGCGATACCCCCCTCAGACTGCCTGTCA
>NC_057732.1:42548435-42565975 GCF_004010195.1 Chiloscyllium plagiosum | reverse complement strand
CAAGCCCCCAGTAAACACCACCCCCCCCGCACCCCCACCCCACACTAATACGAAGATGATCCTTGCATCCATCGCACTTCACTCTGGACCCAACTAACCCAATCCTGACGTCCTCACTCCACACCTGACTCCAACTCCTCGAAATAAAAAGAAATACTGTTGGAGGAACTCAGCTGGTCTGGCAGCATCTGAGGAGAGGGAAGCAGAGTTGACGTTTCAAGTCAGACATGACTCTTCTTCAGAACTGAGGAAAAGTCATATCAAACTCAAAACTGTTCCTCCGTTAAATCTGTTTCTCGCTCCAAAGTCGCTGTCTATCATCTGACTTCTCCGGCAAGGCCTGTTTTATTTCAGATTTCCAGCATCTGCAGTGTTTTGCTTTTATTGGAATGTCCACTCACTTGATGGGCCACCTCACCCACTCCCCACCTCAGTCTCATTCATTCACTAACACGCTGTCAATGTCCCGCAGCACTTGCGCGTGTAACAAAGTGAGTGAACTTACACGGATAATCACTGCTATAAAACAAAAGGGATGTGGCCAGGCATTGCCTCATTGTTCTCCAATTCTGGACTGGATTGGATTTGAAGACTCCACTGTTGGAAACCAAGAAAGGAAACACAGGGAGCAGATGTGGGGTAAAAGAGCAATTATGTGAGCAAGTAACACCGTACACAGTGCTGATTGTGCTTGGATCATTTGAAGGGCAGTAATCCAGAATTTGTGTCTCATTTGAACATTTCCCAAAGTGTGGATAAAAAAATGGAACTTGCTGCCACACCAAACAGTTGTAACAAAGATGCACAAGTAGGGTGAGGCAGGTCAGCAAGTAAGGGAGAAAGAAACAGAAGGATATGGTGAGATGTGGGAATAGGGTCATATGGAGCATAAACAGAATCATTGACCTGCTGCTTTGGTTCATTATTGCTGGAACATTCCATTGGTACAGCATTACATCGTTAGTATGAGAAACCAAGTTCCTGCTGGGGTCCTGCTTTTAAAATCAAAAGTCTTTTTACTCACCAGGAAATACATGCAGTATTAACTAAACTAGCAAGTACTTGGTGGGTTGAATGACCTCTTCCAGTGCTGTAAATTACTCAAATTAGACTGCTCTTTCAAAGTACAATGGGATGAATGGCCTCCCCCTTGTACTATGGGAGGTGCTGCCAGTTCTTTGCACATGTGCAAGAGGGAGGGCAATAGTTCACCAGCTCCTCCTGAAAGGTTGCTCTTGCCCTCAGCCTATCCTTCTGCCCCGATCACTCGTATTCCCATCGGGTCAGCAGGCAGGTGTACTGGCTGCACCAGGACTGCAGTCTGACATCAGTAAAGAGAGCCCTTTCCAAAGCTGATCTCGGAGATGGGTGAAAATCTTAAGATGGGGACAGGAAACTAAGCTGCAACATTGAGCACCTTCTAGGCCATGACTAACCACATACACAAATCTCTGCCCATCGTGTGGAATGAATCCATCCATCAGTCAGTCAGCCAAGCAAGTTTTCATTACATTTCATTGAGCAGCTCAATCACCTGCCCTCAGTACGGATACCTTCAGCCGTCTCCAATAACGCCAGAATGCCTCCTGAGGGTCCCTTTCATGCAGGGCATGTGACAAGTCAACGGAATTTAAGAAATATCTGAGCTTTACAATATCAAATGTGCAGCATTAGTGGCTATAGCAATCAGTGCCGACTGATTGCAGATAGTCGGAAAAAACTCAATACAGCATCTGTCACAAGAACAGAGCGCCTGATTATAGCCAAGGAGGGACTTATTGAAGTGCTGTCAGTGTTACAGTGCAGGCGACTTAGTGTTCCTTTTGCACACAGCAAGATCCCACAAGCCTCATTCCTGATGAAGGGCTTTTGTTCGAAACGTCAATTCTCCTGTTCCTCGGATGCTGCCTGACTTGCTGTACTTTTCCAGCAAGTTTCCACACTTTGAACTAAGATCACACAAGGCCCTCCCCCCCAAATGTAACAATAACTGGAACACCTTTTTTTGTAATGCTGGTTGTGGGTTAAGTATCGTCTGGGGCATTGGGGAAAATGCCCACTTTGAAGTAATACCATGTGATCCTCCATGCCAATTAAGGGGGACACACAGAGTCTCGGTTCGATATCTCATTCCAAAGCTGGCATCTCCTAATAGCGCAGCATTGCTATGGTACTGCATAGGCAGTGCCAACCAAGATACAGGTTCACCTGAAGTCATGAATCAAACTCACTGGTAGTCCGAGATGCTCCCACCAGGAACTTGGTGCAATAAAGGAGATGTCAAATATTGATGAAATTTGGCTAATAATGACAAGTCACCACTATGTCTCAACGGGATGTGACCATTAACTGCTGCACAGACAGTGATGGAAGCGAATGAAAGCCATTATCTACTGACAGGTTAGATTAGAGTAAAATCAATATGAACACAAATTGTTTCCTGTCACAGCACAATCAAATCCTCTGGAGGTACATCCCCCCTCCTCAGATTTGGATCTTGTGGTAAGGTTTAAGGGAGCTTCTAGGCCTTACTGATGCTGGCTTCTTCCACCTGTACTTTGTTTTGTCTCCCTGCCCATGGTCTCTGGTCTCCATCAGCCCACCTGACTGCATGTGGAGTGTCTCATGGTTCTGGCCCACCAATACAATGGCTCTAGTTTCGATTGAAAAAGTGAGTGGCAAGGAGCTTCCAGGGTGAGCTCCATGTGGTCAATTGGCATGGAGTAGGGTAGGTGTCTCTGACAACACCCCGGGAAGCCCACAGCAAAAGAGGGCCTGTGCTGAAGCTGGAATTCAAATAAATCAAGTGGGTTTCTCTCTCTCTTTCTCTCTCTCTATACACCTCTCTCTCTCTATATATATATACCATTCTTTCTCTCTCTCTACACTAGTGTCTCCTTTCTCTGTCTCTCCTCTCTGGACTCACTCTATCTCTTTTCAGTGGTCTCTCTCATTCTCCTGATCTTTCTCTCCGTCCCACATGCTCTCTGTCCGAAACACTGGTTGCTAATAGCCTGAGCTTTGATGCTGTATGTACCACAGTACTGAGATTGCCATCCTGTGAATCATCAGTCTCCCAAGTTTCATTACATCCTGGTTATTAACTGCGGGATACCAGACATAAAAAACACTTCCTCCAGTATTTCTTTAAAAAAAATGAAGATTTTCAAATCCTTTCATGGTGAAATCAGCTTTTATTAGATTCAATTGAGCAAATCCTTTCTTTATTTACTGACCTATTTACAAATCTGGGGTATTAAAACTCTAAATCTCACAGTTCAATCATTCCTCACGTAATCTCACTTTGTTAGATCAAATCTCTCCCACTGAGCACCTGTTCTCTTTTAACTCTGTAGAGATTGTGTCTATAGTCAGAGCTGAATATGCTAGACCTTCAGAAAAGAAAAGCCTTCAAATTAAAACTTGCAATTTGGGAAATTCTGTCACTGATATTGAATCAACTTTTTTAATGCCTGTAGACACAGATACCCCATTCTAACAATTTTGCACTTATTGGAATGTCTGCTTTAACATATGGCAAGCCTTAGACCATTTTCAATTTTGGACTGGACTTCTAAGTAGCAAGTGACATCCATGCAATAAACATTTTCCACAATAGATAAACCAACTCCGTGGAGTCTTCAACAACATGAGTATTGCCAAATCCCCCACCATCATTACTCTGGTGTTATCATTAAAGCTGAACTGGACTGGACCAGCCATTTAAATACTGCGGCTCAAAAGCCGGGTCAAGGACTAGCAATTTTACAGCAAGTAACTCAGCCCCTCGAGTTACAAAGGCTTTCCAATATCTACAACAGAAGAGAATGATACAATACATTCCACTTGCCTGGATGAGTGCAGCTCCAAGAACACTGAGGAACATCAACACCATCCAGGACAAATGGAGCTGGCTTAACTGACACCCCATCCACTATCTTGACACAGTACACAGTAATCACAGTGTGCACCATTTCGAGATGCACTGCAGAGACTCACCAAGGCTCTTTTTGACATAAGGCAGTAGAAAGTGAGGACTGCTGATGCTGGCGATCAGAGTCGAGAGTGTGATGCTGGAAAAGCACAGCAGGTCAGGCAGCATCCAAGCAGTGGGAGAATCGACGGTTCAGGCATAAGCCCTCATTCCTGATGAAGGGCTTATGCCCAAGTCATCGATTCTCCTGGTCCTCGGGTGCTGCTTGACCTGGTGTGCTTTTCCAGCATCAAACTCTCGACTCTTTTTGACACAAGCTTCTTCCAAACCTGCCATCTCAGGGTCGATTTATTGAGGAGTGCTAATGAAAAGCCAGACACCAGATAAGAATATCTTCGGAGCTGCTCCTGTTGTAACCTTGACAGAAGGGTTGTGGAAAATCTCACTTCCTCACTTCTGAGACAAAGCTGCAATCCCAACAGATCTGAAGATACTTCCTGTCCATAGCCATAAGAATCTGGGTTCGATTCCCGCCTCGGGTGACTGCGTGTGTGGAGTTTGCACATTCTCCCCGTGTCTGTGTGGGTGTCCTCCAGGTGCTCTGGTTTCCTCCCACAATCCAAGGATGTGCAGGTTAGGTCAATTGGCTATGCTAAATTGCCCATAGCATTAGGTGAATTAGGCAGGGGTAAATATAGGTTAGGGGAATGGGTCTGGGTCTTACTCTTCGGAGGGTCGGTGTGAACTTGTTGGGCCAAAGGGCCTGTTTCCATACTTTAGGGAATCTAATCTAAGTCTGGAGAAGCAGGGAGAGAAGCAAAGAAAGAAAGAGGTTGATATAATGCAAGGACTTGTTGTGATTGAGATTATTGAGAGAGTATTTAGCATTGTCTCATGTCATTCCTCTGTTCACTATTTCAATACAGGCGTTCATCCATTTATTGTTGGGCTGTGCCCCAACACTAGGGGGAGTGTTTCCTTCACATGCGCAGATTCAATGTCAATGTCTGTGAACAAAGTGCAAGATGTTTTTCAATGCAGCTCTGTTTTCTGCCACTGAATTATGCATTTCTTTTTCCAAGATGGTCTTTCATAATTGTCTCCATTAAAAAATCAGTTCACTGGTGTGTCTGTGTGGGGTGGGGGGACATGGCTCAGAGGGCAATTATTTAATGTTTGTTCAAAAATTATTGAATACAAGGTGAAAAGGAAGATGCTTGTCTTCCGCTCAATAACCAGCTAGTGCTTTTAACTGTGGAGTTTCGCCATAGGTTTAAACAAACATCAATCAAGTAAATATTTAAGAACACAAGAGTCACTTGCCCAATAACTGAATTGTGTTCATTCTTCCTGCACAAAATCTTTGCAACTTGATCAAATAGATTAGATTCCCTATAGTATGGAAACAGGCTCTTCGGCCCAACAAGTTCACACTGACCCTCCAAAAAGTAACTTACCCAGACCCCTCTGGCTAATGCACCTATCATTATGGGCAATTTAGCTTGGCCAATTCACCTGAGCTGCACATCTTTGGACTGTGGGAGGAAACCCACACACACTGTGCAACCTCCACACCAGTCACCCGAAGCTGGAATCGAACCTAAGTCCCTGGCACTGTGAGGCAGCAGTGCTAACCACTGAGCCACCAATATGTTAGACATATTTATTTGTAAAACTATCATTTAGTGGACAAAGTTGTAATCTTGCAGTGTTAAAACAGCCTGGAAATAGACTGACATGTACCCACCATGTTAGTGGGGGAATTTGTACATGAGCCAGTGGCTTTTTAAATTATGAAGGGCATAGATAAGGTGAATGACAAGGGTCTTTTCTGGGGGGGGTGGTGTTCAAAATTAGGGGACATTTTTGAAGGTGAGAGGAACAAGATTTATAAAGGACATCAGGGGCAACATTTTTACACAGAGAGTGGTTTGTGTGTGGAACGAACTGCCAGAGAAACTCATGGGCGCACATACAGTTACAGTGTTTAAAAGACATTTGGATAAGTACATGAATGTTTTGAGAGATATGGGCCAAGCGCAGGTAAGTGGGATTCATTTGGGAACATGGATGGTATGGACTGGTTGGATTAAAGGGTCTACTTCCATGCTGTATGACTCGATGGCTACAGTACAGCATTCTTGTTAAGAACTGCTGAAGCAGAGAAATGCTAGATCAACCGCTAATCTCAGTCATAGAGTCAGCATGAAAACAGACGCTTTAGTCCAACACATCCATGCTGACCAGATATCCAAAATTATCCTAGTCAACCTATCTTTCAGACTAAACCGATGTAACTCATGAGAGGGATAGAGAGAGAGAAAGGCATGAAAACAAAGAGAGAGAGAGCAATAATGAGAGACACAAAAACAGAACCCTTAGGATGGAAAGCCTTTGAAAAAGAGAATAAGAGAACAGGAAAAACTTAAAGAGATGAACCACAAGAAAGCCAAAGACTGAGAAAGAAAGACTCTGAGTAAGTATGGCCATTCATGTGTGAAATATAAAGAGAATGCATAAGAGGGAAAACAATCATGGGAACAGTATTGGAATACAGAGAGAGAAAAGAAAAGTGCAGTGAAACAGTTGGGGAGAGATACAGCATTAAAGGCAAATGTAGCAGGACAGATACAGAAAGTGAGAGACAGAGAAGTTCAGGAGGACAATGGTGCCAATATCTAAACAATTTCCATATCTTGTGAAAATCTGATTAAACAATTACATAAACTTCAAAATTAAAGCCCATGTATCATGAAAATGAGAATAAACTCACAATTTATTAATCTTGAATCCTAATAAAGATAAGGAATCAGGAATTATTGAATATAATCAGCAGAGAGAGCTCAGGGCAAGTGAATATCGCAAAGAATTTAAGCAACTTAGATTTCTAATAAAATTTTACATATTAATATTAATGTTAGAATTAATTTATGTTCTCATATATATGTACATACACATATTTCTAATCTTAAACAGATGCTGTTTTGTATCTTCATGTTTTTCGCTTGGAGAATAAGTGTGAAGTCTGGGAAGGATTTGCAAACTGATTAACACTATGAACTCTGAATGTTTCCTCCATGGCCCGAACCCTCTGTATTCTAATCAATAGAATGGGTTGGTTCCTGTACAGAACGAGGGTTTGACTGCTTCAGATCAGGAACATCCCACTGAATATCAAACCAGAACTCCAAGCCAGAACCTCCATCTCCACTGTTCAGGATTTGAACCCTCATTGCACCACAAAGCCAATGTTTCTCCCAATCCTTAAATAGTTAACAATTCCTCAGAAATGTTTCAAGCTCTTCACCTAATTTAAATGAACTGGCATCATCACTTTGATGTGCAGCCCGCTGCTATTACATTGGCAAACAGCAACAAGGTGACTGCCCTGTCAAGCTGATTTGGGAGTTTTGATTGAAAAACTGAGGAATATTGCTCAGGACACTGGGAGAAATATCCCTGTTTTCTAAGTAGTTTGTCCTGAGTCGCCTAATCCACCAGAACAAGCAAATAATGTCAACATTAACTGCCAGCAGCAGGAGGGAAGAATAAATGGCAATTGGAGACTTGCATAATACAACAAATGAGAAGGAGGTTTTGAACTTATAAAGGATCTGATTTAATAAATGACTTTGTGAATAATGATTAAATGTCCCAGGGTCTAAAGCTTGAAGACTTAAAATGGTAATGATTTGTAAATAGACGAGTAAAATGATTTGCAAATTCATCTCCAGCCAGATCTGATTTATAAAGAGTCCCGTGTTGGGATTTGTTAAAGTTCGTGCTGCAGTATCTGTTGTAAAGCTGATGATTGGGTTTAATAATCCCTTCCTTCGCTGGAGCCAAGGAAAAGATTGATTTAAAGAGGTATCGACAGCACACTGCAGAGTAACCTGGCAGCATTCTTTTCTTTTACTGAAGGCCTTGCCTCATGCTGAAACCATGGTTACAGGGTCATGAGCAAAACTCTGCTGCCTCTCTCCTTTGCTTTTGCAATGTCAGCAAGCAATCTGATCATGGAACTGGGATTGACCAGGCCCACACAGACACTGCCCCATACAGCAGGTCTGTTCAAGCTGGACTCACTGGGTCACGCTGGAGCATTGGTTATTTTTCTTCTTAAAATATCTGCCAATCCCCTTTGTGTTGTAGCTTAGATGACCAATTGCTCCTTCCTGACCATTATTCAGACTGAGGTCGAACAATTAGGGATCGCTCATGCCTTGGTGTCAAAGGTTATGAATTCAAACCCATGTTAGGGACTTGAGCACATCCTCTAGACTGACTTCTTCAGTGCAGAACTGCGCAGTGTTAAAGGTGTTGGCTTTGGCACAATATCTCAACTGCCATTTCAGGTGGACACGAAAGATGCCATGGCATTACAGCCGGATAACTTTGAAAAAGAAATCTGAATTTCCAATTAATACCTGACAGACTAGCACAACAAAGTCTCACATTGATTAGAATTAGAATCCCTACTGTGTGGTACAGGGCCTTTGGCCCAACAGGTCCACACCAACCCTCTGAACAGTATCCCACCCAAACCCACACCCCTACATTTACCCTGACTCATGCAGCTAACCTACACACCCCTAACCCTACGGGCAATTAGCATGGCCAATTCACCCAACCTTCACATGTTTGGATTGTGGGAGGAAACCGATTTAAGACTTTTACTCTAAAAGGAAAAGTCAAGTCGCCATAGTCCCAGAGGACCACAGGGTTGCTTTCTCACTAGAGGGAGATGACTGATGGTAGCTTAACCTGAGGGTCACCACTCCTCAGGCAAAGGGAGAGATTGATAAGGAGGGACCTTCATGGTAACCAACTGTGTTTTCTTGCAACAGAAGACTAAAATCAGTTTTAAATTAGAACAAATTTTGTCAGCAGCTTTTTCTTCATTAAGCTGATGTGGATGTTGCTGGCTGGGCCCAGGATTTATTTCCCGTTGCTAGGTTTCTTTGAGGAGGTGCTGGTGAGTTGCTTTCATGAACTACTGCAGTTCGTGTGCTGCAAGTCAACCCACAATGCACTGCACAGGAAATTCCAAAATTAGATTAGATTAGATTAGATTAGATTACAGTGTGGAAACAGGCCCTTCGGCCCAACAAGTCCACACCGACCCGCCGAAGCGAAACCCACCCATTCCCCTACATTTACCCCTTACCTAACACTACAGGCAATTTAGTATGGCCAATTCACCTGACCCTGCACATCTTTGGACTGTGGGAGCGGGAATTGAACCCGGGTCTCTGGCGCTGTGAGGCAGCAGTGCTAACCTACACATAGTGAAGGAACAGCAATATATCTACACATTAGAATGGTGAGAGGCTTGGAGGGGAACTTGCAGGTGATGGTTCCATGTTTTTGCTGCTCTTGTCTTTCTCGATAGTTGTGGTCATGGATTTGGAAGGCGCTGTCTGAAGATCTTTGGGGAATTTTTGCAGTGCGTTTTATAGACAGTACATACTGCTGCTTTGTCCTGGATGGTGTCAAGCTTCTTGAGTGTTGTTGGAGCTGCACCCATCCAGGCAAGTGGGAAGTATTCCATCACATTCCTGACTTATGTATTGGAAACGATGGACAGGTTTTGGGGAGTCAGGGGTTGAGTTGCTTGTTGCAGTATTGCTAGCTCTGACCTGCACTTGTAGCCATTGTATTTTTGTTGGTAGTCCAGTCTGGTCAATAGTAATCCTCACGATGTTGATAGTGCAAATTCAGTAATAGTAACACTTTTGAATGTCAACGTATGATGGTTAGATTGTCTCTTTTTAGAGATGGCCATGTGATGCAAATGTTACTTTCAGTTGTCAGCCCAAGCCTGGATATTATCCTGATCCTTGCTGCATTTGGACATGGACTGCTTCACTAGCTGAAGATTCAGAAATGGTGATGAACATTATAGATTACATAGATTAGATTACTTACAGTGTGGAAACAGACCCTTTGGCCCAACAAGTCCACAACAACCCTCCGAACAGCAACCCACCCAGACCCATTTCCCTACGTTTACTCCTAACCTGCACATCTTTGGACTGTGGGAGGAAACCGGAGCACCCAGAGGAAACCTTCACAGACACAGAGAGAATATGCAAACTCCACACAGACAGTTGCCTGAGGCGGGAATTGAACCCGGGTCTCTGGCGCTGTGAGGCAGCAGTGCTAACCACTGAGCCTCCGTGCCACCCCTGATGTGCAATCATCAGGGAACATACCTACTTTTGACTTTATAATGGGGGAAGCTCATTGGAGGAGTTGAAGATGGTTGGGCCATGGACACTACCCTGAGGAACACCTGTAAAGATGTCCTGGAGCAGGGATGACTGACCTCCAACAACCATAACTGTCTTTCTACATGCCAGGTAAAACTCCAACAAGCAGAGAGTTTTCCTCCGATTCCCACTGACTCCAGTTTGTCGAGGGCTCCTTGATACCACACACTGTCAAACACTTTAGCGTCTTCTGATCTGTCTTCAGTGATGGCAAGAGTCTTTTCCAGACCTGACAATTTCTGTATTACTCATAGGTTTCATAACAAGTTGAAATCTCTGCCACCACACTACTGGCTTCGCTCTGGCTGTATATTTGGC
Organism: Chiloscyllium plagiosum; assembly: GCF_004010195.1. Lineage (NCBI taxonomy): Eukaryota > Metazoa > Chordata > Chondrichthyes > Orectolobiformes > Hemiscylliidae > Chiloscyllium > Chiloscyllium plagiosum. Next base: position 42,555,451 of record NC_057732.1, on the reverse strand, counting down.
AATGTGTTAGTATTCGTGGTATATCCTTTCCAAAACGTATTCCCAAAGGAAAGCTGGAATAAGTCATCTTCTGTCACATACTAATAAGACATCTATGATTGTAAAAAGCTGTCTGTGCCGAAAGTACATACTGTCAGCCAATGCTTGTCTGGCTATCCTTCAATATAAAACTGGCGAATTGAAATGCTCCTGTTCCTGTCAAATTTGACTGAGTCTCTCTTGGCATGCTGGCCATTGTTATATTGCAATCGCAAGAAATATTTGTATGACATTGTTGGTATTCTTTGTAGATTCATTCTTCCCTGTGGGTTGCCATGAGTCCAGGAAGCCTAATAAACTTCCTGATTGCTCCTTGACCAGAGTCAATGGGTGTGAAGCTGGAAAAGCACAGCAGGTCAGACAGCATCCGAACAGCGGGAAAGTCAATGTTTCGGGCCGTTTCGGATTTAGACCTTCCAGTCCTGGTCTCTGACCCTGTCACCTCCGTGACACTGATCAGCAAAAAAAAAACACTTCAATTTCTTGCCATTGGATCCCATGAAGGGTAAATCCTCAACCCATGATCTTTTGGATCTAGGGGTTGCCAAGCTCCAATTGGCTGGGAGCTCCTGGCAAGGCACAACTCCACAGTCAGAGCCTGAAATTCACCAAGAAGCTTTGAGCTAACTGGACACTGGGTGATCCTGCAAGCCATCTTAGTGCCGAGGGAGAAGTGAAGTGTCAGCCACAATTGAATGCACCCGTCTCCATACTTAGCTTTGAAAACGGGAGAATCGTGGCCTATGTTCTTAGTTCCAGAAGCATTCAAGCTGCTGAATGAGCAAATGTGGCTCCTGGAATATATCTTTTATAGAATCTCCACAATGTGGAAACAGGCCATTCAGCCCAACAAGTCCACACCAATCCTCCAAAGAGCATCTTACTCAGACCAATCTCCCTATTCTATCCCTGTCACCTTTCATTTCTTAACCTAACCTACACATTTCTGAACACTATGGGTAATTTAGCATGGTGAATTCACCTAACTTGAACATCTTCGGACTGCAGGAAGAAATAAGAGCACCCGGAGGAAACCCACACAGACATGGGGAGAACACGCAAACTCCACACAGACAGTAACCTGAGGCTAGAATTGAACCCAGGTCCCAGGCACCGTGAGGCAGTAGTGCTAACCACTGAGCCACCATGCTACCTCTCCAATTCAAAGAGAAATCTTTAGTTAAGCTCAAACAAAAGTATACATCCCTTTGAATGGTCTAGCTCGCAATCCTTTAATTTGGGGCTTTCTTTATGATTTATTCATTCGTACAACTGGAAGGGGGGAATGTCGCTGGCTGGGCCAGCATTTATTGCCTGTCCCTAGTTGCCTTTGAGAAGGTGGTGATGAGCTGCCTCCTTGAATTGCTGTAGTCCATGTGTTGTAGGTTGACCCACAATGCCATAATGGAGGCAATTCTAGGATCTTGACGCAGCGATAGTGAAGGAATGGTGAAATATTTCCAAGTCAGAATGGTGAGTCGCCTGGTTGGAAACTTGCAACTGGTGGTGTTCCCATGTATCACTTGCCCTTGTCCTTCCAGATGGTAGTGATTGTGTTTTGGAAAGTGCTCTCACTGAATCTTTGGTGAATTTCTGCAATGCATCTTGTAGATAGTACACACTGCTGCTACTGAGCGTTGTTGGTGGAGGGAGTGGATTGGATGGGGTGCCAATCAAGTGGATTGCTTTGTCCTGGATGGTGTCCAGCTTGAGTGTTGTTGGAGCTGCACCCATCCAAGAAAGTGGGGAGTTTTCTATCACACACCTGACTTGTGTGTTGTGAATGGTGGACAGACTTTGAGGAGTCAGGAGGTGAGTTACTCACTGCAGTATTCCTAGCCTCTGACCTGCTCTTTTAGCCACCATGTTTATGTGGCAAGTCCACTTGAGTTTCTGGTTAATGGTAACCCCAGGATGTTGATAGTAGAGGATTCAGGGATAGTAACACTATTGAATGCCAAGAGATGGCGGTTAAATTGTCTCTTATTTAAGATGGTCATGGAGGCATTTGTGTCACACAGATGTTGCTTGTCACCTGTTTGCCCATTCCTGGATATTGTCCAGGTCTTGTTGTATTTGGACACGGACTGCTTCAGTACCTGAGGAGTTGTGATTGGTGCTGAACACTGTAACCATTGGCGAACACACCCACTTCTGACCTTACGATGGAAGGAAGGACCTCTTACCTTTATAACAAGGTTATACAGAAGTATCACTGAGTCAGGGCTTGGGAGCAAAACAAAATCAATGGAAGAACTGACTCGGTTTGTATCAGACCTGCTGACAGAAACTGTCATTCTATTTTCTTCTTGAGAGATTGGTAGTTACAGCAACAACTCTGGCTGTCTTCAGTCACTCACTCCTGATCCTTACAGAATGCTTTTCAGGCCACACTGGGACCTGTTCCAGACTGCCAGCTTTTATTAACTGGTGATAACAGTCAGGTTTTGTGTTGTTGTTGGAATTATTGAGAACTCTGGGCAAAGATCCAAGGCCCATTGTCCAGGACACCAGCAAGGTTGAGAAAGAGAAGACGCAGGCTGAGATGGCCTGATGCCCAGAGCGTTTCAAAGGAATTCTCAGGATATGAAGCTTCCTTGCATTACATCTGCAGTTAGTAGCTGCTGGTTTGCCAAGAAAAGATGTGTGCTACAAAAACTGGCACTAATTTATATTTGATGGTCCCCTATGTAATCAATATAAAGAGGACCGGTGTCATTTTAAGCTAGAGTAGGTACATTGCACAATAATAGTGAGAAGCCCTTCTCCCTCTGCATGTAAAATTCTTCTGCTAAGCCACTCACTCTCCCACTCAAAAGTCACCAAAACCTACAACACGGCGTAGTTGTTTGGTTCTGGTTTCTCCTCGTTCTCTGCCAGCAAATTTATCAGCATCTGCCAATTTGTGTGCTCCCCTCCCCCAAGGGTAATTAAACCCTGAATGACTTCATGATATTCTCATGTATAGCAATTAGACTTTGTCCGCTTAAAGGGGCCAGCACTCAGAAACATGGATCTGCTTTAACGACAATTACATCAATGCAGGGTTCAACAACGTGACACTGAGGAGAGTAAACATCAAACTTTTCAAGATTTAAAACATCCCAAAGTGCATCCCAGTGAAGAACTTTTAAAATGTAGTCAACGTGATTACATAGGCGAACTCCCAAGCCAATTTGCTTTTAGCAAGGTTCCAGTGAGAATCACGTCGTGTTAATCATCTTTTTGGCGACGTTAGATGAGGGATAAATGTTGGTCATCAGCTCCCACCCCTCTCTGATCGCTCTGCTTCTTCACAAAAACACCACATCATCTTTCACACGCTCACCCGAGCACGTAGACAGCATCTCTGTTGAACGTTTCATCCGAACAGTACATCTGACAGTGCTGCACTCCCTCTGTGTCAGCAGAATTGTGTAAAACACGGCTGGAACTCAGATGTTTCTGACATTTGAAACGCACACAGTCAGAGTACACTCTCATTTAGTTCAGTCCTCCTTTAAGGAGGTTGACGAGCAGTGGCGGATGGAGAGTGGGGGCGAGCAGGGCATAAGGTTGCATTACTGCTTCCAGCAGCTCTTCAGTATCTCACCCTAGGGCCTTTCATTAATTGTCAAGAGCCATTTAACCACGAGAACCAAATACACACTGGCGCTCATTTACCATCTGTATGTAAAAGGACTGACCTCCTGCTGAGCTGCTGGGGCTTGGGAAGGAGCTGAAATTATGTTTTCACTCAGCAGTCTCTTCACCCTTTCCATTTCCAACATGATCCAATTGTTGACTCAGAGCTTCCCAATTGCCTTTATGTCGGACATGAAGGATACGTATTTACAGGACCAGACTCAAACTTACAAAATCAGAACAGAAACAGTCCATTTGATGCTTCAGGCCTTATCTGCCACTCAGTAATTTTGGCCTTTCAAACTCAACATTCCCATCTCTCCCCGATCACCCTGGACTCCCCTGCCTTGTAAGAATCCTTAATATAACATCCTTACTTTTATGTTGAGTTTCTCATTGTAAAGGATAGCATCCCATTTGCTATCATGCTGCACCCGAATACTGAACTTATTCTGACTCAAGCACCACTGCCTTAAAAGAATTCAATCACCCCGCCTCTAATGCCTTCTGAGGCACAGTGTTCCAAAGCTGTACCATCCTCTGAGAGAAACTTTCTCTCACTTTCTCTATCCTGAAAGGTTGATCCCTGGTATTAAAACAGTGACCCCAGTTCTTGACTCACCCACAGGAAGAAACATCCTTTCACATCCAACTGGTCAAGAGTATTCATGACCTTAAGCACTTAATCAAGTTAACCCTCACTTTTGCCATCCTTTCCTCATAAGACAATCCACTCTTTCCAACTATTAATGGGCTGAAGGGCCTTTTTCTGCTGCAGACCTCTATGATTCATTGGCAATGATGCTATCAATCTAGGAAGCCTCTTCTGAACCACCTCCAATGCATTTACATCCCTCACAAGATTTGGAGACCAAAGCTGAACACAGTATTCAAACTGTGGCCTCACATTCTCCCGCGTATAACTGAAGTTGAACATCCTTACTGTTGTTCAGTTACTCATAATAAAGGACAACACCCCATTCCCGTTCATGCTGTATCTGAGTAAGAACTTACTATGATTCAAGCATAAGAATACCCAAATACTTCTATTCTAGCCACCCACCCCCCACCAGAATTCTGCTGTCATTCTTTATTTAAGTAATATTCTGCTTTTTTAATCGTCTCGCCAAAATGAACGACTGCACATTTTTTGCATATTATATCCCATCTGCTAGATCTTTGCTCACTCCTTCAATCTACTTACATTTATCTGCAATTTTCCTCTGTCCCCTTCACGAATTTTGCTACCTATCTTTGTGCGGTCTGCAAATTGAACAAATATGTCTTCACTGTCCCCATCTAATGGTTGATGCAAATTGTAAAAAGTTGGGACTACAACACAGGCCATTGTGGGACTCCAATTGTCACACAGACAAAGATCCATTTATGCACACACTCTGTTTTCGGCAAGCCAGCCAATCTTCTATCCATGCTAATATATTGCCCCCTACATTTCCATAATAAAGTCTGAAGTGGCACCTTACCAAATGCCTGGTGGAAATCAGAGTATAGTATGTCTACAGGTACCCATTTAATCATAGAACAGGTTACCCTCTTAAAGAATTCTACTAAATTTCTTAATCATGATTTCCCTTTGATGAAACTATGCTGATTACACTGGAGCTTTTCTAAGAGCGTGGCTATAATCTCTCTAATTGACAACATCTTCCCCATGACAGATGCCAAGCTAACTGGCCTTTAGCTTTATATCTTCTGCGCTACTCTGTTCTTGGTGAGTAGTGTTATATTTGCTGCTTCGCAGTCTGATGGGATCTTCCCTGTATCTAGGGAATTTTGGAAAATTAACACTGATGCATCAACAGCTCATTAGCAACCGCTTTTAAACCCCTAGGATGAAGTTCATCTGGACCTGTTGACTCATCAGCCCACCGCTCCATCAGGTTGTTTTGTAGTTCTCTCGTGATTGGCTTCTTGCTACATCTATTCAGAACCACATAGTCTAATGTAAATTATCGAACTTGAAGTGAAGATGCTGAGCCTTCAGTATTCATATGAGCAGTTCAGAAAAACAAACCACTGCAGCTTATAGTGTTAAAGTTAACCATTAGCAATTAGAAGCCTGAAGTCTCCTTGTGAAATTCACGTTGACAATCAGGAAGCTACAACAAGGAGGCTGGTTAGAAAGCCAGTCAGAACAATGGTCTGTGGAGAACACACCCAATGAGGAATTCAGGAGAAACGTCTTCATCCAGAGAGTGGTTAGAATGATAGAATCAAATACAAATTCTCAACCTGCCTTTCTGGGATTTGAACTCATGGTCCCTGGAAGACAAGCCCAGCCCTACAGATGATGAGGCCATTAATTTAACAGTAAGCTAACATCCCTGATGCAACAAGGACTGGTTCCATTCACTGCAACTACCTATCCCTGCAATGCAAATAAATGAATGTTACTCCTGCTCTCTCAGCTGTATTCCTCATAGAATAAGTACACAGTGCATTATAATTACATGGACAGTCAAGCTGCTGAACCCCGTCAGGGGAAAGAGAATGAATTTCCATTACACAGTGCTTGAGGCAAACTATGTGCTCAGCTCCAGCAGTCTGCTCAATCGGAACAATTCTTTAATGGGATGGATATTGTACAAACGCATTGGCGATCTTCATGGGGAGGCTCTGTAATCAATCATAAAAGCCCAGACTCAGATGTGGTTTCCAAGGCTGAGCCTTGACAATGTCAAGGTCTCACAAGAAATTGGGTGTATACCCCAAGCAGAAAGGTAATAAATGGGGCATTGACACCAGGGGAAGGGATGTCAATGACGGAATGCATCTGAAACCCTTTTCAACATTCACTGTGCCTGGTATTGTGCTCACAGCCTTGGGAGGTTGCAGGAAGGCAGACAGAAGCTGACCTCTTTGGGATTTAGGCTATTTTTCACCATCTGACCATCCTCAGGAAGATGTGCGTGTGGTTACTGAATGAGGTTATGACTTGCCCCGTTCCTGTGTTGTTATCTCCAGTATCCTCCAAGCTTACTCCTCCATTTTCTCATTTACACAGTGCTCCTTGCTGACATTATCCGAAAATGATGCATCATTTTCCAATCATGCCGCATTGACACCCAGCTCTATCTCACCACCACCTTTCTCAATTCCTCCACAGTCTCTAAACTGTCAGACTGTCCATTTGACATCCAACGCTAGATGAGGTGAAATTTTCTGACAGTGATGAAGAAACTGAGGACTGCTGAGTCTGGAGATCAGAGTCAAAAAGTGTAATGCAAGACATACTTAGCAGGTCATGCAGCCTTCGAGGAGCAGGAGAGTTGACATTTTGAGCATAAGCCCTTCATCAGGAATGTGGGGATTGGGGGCGGGGGGGGGGGGGG